>NC_081236.1:1364076-1494076 GCF_902713425.1 Acipenser ruthenus
TGAAATAAACTTCAATTTAATGACATGGGCATATATGAACATAATTTAGAAACTACAAAATGAAAAAAAAAGTCTACCGGAAGCCATAATAGTAGTATTCATGTTAGATTTTGAAATGTGACATTCTTGACAGTTTTTCATTCAATATATGGAAAAACTACAAAACGGTGTTTAATTCAATATGTTAACATTATTCAGCAGGTTTCGTTTGACTTTATCAAGCAAAATGAGTTCATTCTATAGGGTGGTGATGCAAAACTTTTGGCCAGAACTGTACAGTTAAACATAGAGATGGTTTGATCATGATATGGGGGTGTTTCAATAGTTTAGGGACTGGAGACTTCCATGTGATTGAAGATCAAACGAATGCAGCCCTGTATCAACACATTCTACATGGTACAAGGATGCCACCTGCTCTTAAGCTCACAGTTTATCTTCCAACACAGCAACGACCCAAAGCATACAGCTAAGTCAACGCTGGAATTCTAGATGAAAAAATCTCAATCCAATAGAAATGCTTTGGACTGATCTGAAAGAAAGCATTGTGTATCCAATCTGTCTGAGCTGAAGGGAGTATGCATACAGAATGGACCCAGATTTCACCAACAAGATGGAACATACTGGTTAAGAAAGATCATCGACGACTGAGAGCTGTAATCAATGCTAAAGGAGGACACTCTAAATACTAAAGCAGGGGGTTGAATGAAACGTGTTTGTTTTTTGTTTCAGTAATAACTAGTTCAAGTTTACTACATGCTTGTCTTTAAGCTGTTACCTTGAATGATGGTGCAATAAGCACAGGGTGCGACTGCATTTGAGAATGTCTGGTATCTGCTTTGTAAGACTTTTCTGCTTGTGAGCTAAAACTGCTTAGAATTTCTATTGCAGCTATTTGTAAATGTTTTAAAAAGTGCATTTATATGCTATAGATTGTATTTTACATCATTAAAAACCGCAGCATTCCAAAACCATCATGCATTCATATGTGAGATCAGAAACGTTTACGCTTGGATCATTCTTGGACGCTGCTCACTAACCCGCTAAATACGGAATTCATTTTTCCTTTTGAAAAAATTTTGAACGCGAGCTGTATTTATGTCATTTGATTAGTACCAGATATTAAAATAATAATACACGTTTTCTAAAACGTGTGTTTCTTTCAAAACTGCACATCTGAGACCTGTTTGACTGGTCTGTGCTTGATGTTCTCTCTCTCTCTCTCTTACCTTTGCTAGCCAGGACTTGGGTTTCAGCATTGCTTTATGTCTCTTAATCGCCTCCATAGTCTCTTCTGACCTGGGGAACGCATTACAAAGCCTTGGTTAGCACTCCATTGAAGGGGAGACAGGGATAGGGTTGGGGTTGGGAGTTGGAGGTTGGGTTGGGGGTTGGGGATAGGGTTGTTATTGGGGTTGGGGATAGGGTTGTTATTGGGGTTGGGGTTGTTATTGGAGTTGGGGTTGGGTTTGAGGTTGGGGGTTGGGGTTGGGTTTGAGGTTGGGGGTTGGGGTTGGGGTTGGGTTTGAGGTTGGGGGTTGGGGTTGGGGTTGAGGTTGGGGTTGGGGTTGGGGGTTGGAGTTGGGGCTGGGGTTGGGTTGGGGTTGGGTTTGAGGTTGGGGGTTGGGGTTGGGGTTGAGGTTGGGGTTGGGGTTGGGGTTGGGGTTGGGTTTGAGGTTGGGGGTTGGGGTTGGGTTTGAGGTTGGGGGTTGGGGTTGGGGTTGGGGTTGGGGTTGGGGTTGAGGTTGGGGTTGGGGTTGGGGGTTGGGGTGGGGCTGGGGTTGGGTTGGGTTTGGGGTTGGGTTTGAGGTTGGGGGTTGGGGTTGGGGTTGAGGTTGGGGTTGGGGTTGGGGTTGGGGTTGGGTTTGAGGTTGGGGGTTGGGGTTGGGGTTGGGGTTTGGGGATGGGGTTGGGGTTGGGGTTGAGGTTAGGGGTTGGGATTGAGTTTGGGGTTGTGGTTGGGGTTGGGGTTGAGGTTAGGGGTGTGTTTGAAGCTCCGCTGTTCTGTAACCCCAGTAATCCCTGGCAAGACTTACCTGGCCGCCCGATCCCAATGTTCTCCAGGTCCGCCGGCTCCACATAGTCAAAGTGCGCCAGCCGGGTCACGTTGAGCTCGTCGCGGATTCGAGGGAAAAACTGCTCCAGATGCACCTCGGAGAGGAGCTGGAGCAACCAATCAGTGGACTGGTCACGAAGCATGACAGAACCAGCCCTGAGAGAAGAGAGGGAGAGGAGAGGAGAGGAGAGGGAGAGGAGAGGGAGGAGTGGAGAGGGGGGATAAAGGAGGGAGGGAGGGAGAGAGTAGGGGTTGAAAATCATTGTACTGCTTTTTTTAATTAATAAAAGTGGGTGAGAAATTAATTGAATTGTGTAGCTTATTTATTGTACCTTTAATGGGGATAAAAAAAATGAAATGCTTCATCAGAATTTGATAAGTTCTGGTTATATGCAAAAGTGTGGCAAACACAGGGACAGATGCATGGACAGACAGACAGACAGACAGAAATCGGATATTCTCAACAACATTTTTTTAAAACTTCTTCCCCTTTTCATTCCCTTAGCGCATGTCAGTTGGAATGTCTATTATGATGTCACAGTGGTAGCCAATAGCAACCTATTATCACACATGGGATGTTTGGTTTACGTAACCGAAGACGACAACGCGATTAATCACATCAACGGTATGACCTCCAGCGTTAGAAAACCCTTTGCAACCTTTGTGTACCCTTTCAGCTTATTTTTCTGTATCAGTAACATTCAAAATGAGAGCGATCGGTATGAGGAAAAAAAAGACCGTGATTTATATTAACAGTGCAGATTGAGAAATTGTTATTAATGAGTCATTCAGCAGACGCTTTTATCCAAAGCGCCTTAAGGAGAGTTAAGTATGCTTCATCAACAACTGCTGCAGAGTCACGTAGTCTCTCATTTTCATACAGGGCGAGCTCATATTATTATTATTATTATTATTATTATTGTTATTTATTTTCTTAGCAGACGCCCTTATCCACGCCGACTTACAATTGTTACAAGATATCACATTAGTTTTACATACAATTACCCATTTATACAGCTGGGTTTTTACTGGAGCAATCTAGGTAAAGTACCTTGCTCAAGGGTACAGCAGCGGTGTCCCCCACCTGGGATTGAACCCACGACCCTCCGGTCAAGAGTCCAGAGCCCTAACCACTACTCCACACTGCTGCCCTATGGGGATGGACCGGATTAAAAAAAAATTTAACGACGTAAAATATAAGTGTAGGATTTGGTGGTAATTTAATATGTTAACAAGGTAACATTATTCAGCAGGTTTCATTCCACTTTATGAAGCAAAATGAGTTCATTCTATAGGGGGATGCAAAACTTTTGGCTTACTATCCGCTCCGCACCGGGATCTCATTATTAGTGTAGATAATATAAATTAATAAAACTTTGGCACTGCTCATGAGATCTGCTGGGAAATAGCAGTGACTTTCTCCACAACGGGTTTATAATAATTATTAATCATCTCTTAAATGGTGTCCTCTCCTGTCGGGTTTGTCACAAACTGCCGGTAACCTGCTCCCCCCCGGGCTAAAAAGCATCTCTCCAGCTGTGATACACCGAGTCTGACTAACACCAAAACTCTGAACGAGAGGCGAGGTTTCTGAGACGTGAGATTAAAAAAAAACCAAAACAAAATTCGAAGGAAGGGAGGAACTGCGAAAAAAGCAAAACAATATTTCACAGACAAAAGCAAAGTACAAGATTATGTAAGCTGGGAATTTTGAAAATGGATCTCATTACGTGCCATTGTCCTTTGTCTGAGGACAGCCTCTTTGTTTTGAAGCGTTTCTACCTGTAGTTACATGTTCTCCTTAACGATATGCTAACTTAGGCCTGCCCTAATTTTGTTAACCGCAAACGGATGCGTCATGTATCAATCAATGTCTCTGTGAGTCGCCTTGGATAAAAGCGTCTGCTAAAATAATAATAATAATAATAATAATTATTATTAAATAAAAATACAGCTGTTGTGTTGTGAATTTTTCAATGGAAATGTAATGTGGTTCCCTACTTTGCTGGCAAAGAACTTCATCAGTCCGTGTGTCATCATCATGCATCATGAGATATTAAAAGCCCGTGTTTGATGTTTGGCGCTGTACTGTTTATTTTTTGTTTTGTTTTTTTCTTAACCAATAAATCAGCGGTCCAGCTCCTGACTGGTTTCAGAATGCTTGTCTTGGGTGAGGTGAAGTATTATAGACGTGTAAAGTCAATACGCCCTACACCAAAATAAATACAAGCTGGTGAAAATGTGTTTATTTAATGGCTAGAAAGAACGATATACAATGAACCCAAAATAACATAAGTACTGACGTATATCCAAACCCTTCGCAATAAAAACGCGGTCATTTTTAAATGTGTAACAGGGGCGGAGAGATGGAACCAGCGACCCTGCGCACCGCAAGCAAGCGTCTTAACCCAAAGAGCCGGTGTTGTGCGACACTATGTGTATTAATAAATGAACAATGTGCAATACATTGTATAAACGTATTGATTTTTTTTATATTTGAATTGTTTTACATTCTTTGTTTTTGAAGACATCGTACCGCCAATTAGTGCGTTAGCCTCTGTTACATGTGTCTGTGGCAGGCATCTAGCACTGAAGAGCAGCTCCTGAACTCAGACGAAAGCACCTTAGCACAGACTTATAAACATTAATTGCAATGAGCCTTAGAAGAGTTTCCCATAGTAAAAGCACAGCAAAGTGTAATAAAGCATAGGGAAGCATTGTAAAGCACAGAGAGGTCTGGTAAAGCATAGGGAAGCATTGTAAAGCACAGAGAGGTCTGGTAAAGCATAGGGAAGCATTGTAAAGCACAGAGAGGTCTGGTAAAGCATAGGGAAGCATTGTAAAGTGCAGAGAGGTATGGTGAAGCATAGGGAAGCATTGTAAAGCACTGAGAGGTCTGGTAAAGCATAGGGAAGCATTGTAAAGCACAGAGAGGTATGGTAAAGCATAGGGAAGCATTGTAAAGCACAGAGAGGTCTGGTAAAGCATAGGGAAGCATTGTAAAGCACAGAGAGGTCTGGTAAAGCATAGGGAAGCATTGTAAAGCACAGAGAGGTCCGGTAAAGCATATTAAAAAGCAAACCATAGTAAACTAACTCTTTTAAAGGTTTGTCATAGCGGAAGCATGGTAAAGCACAGAGAGGCATGGCGAAGCATAAAACCAAGCCACGGTAAACTGTGGGAACTAACTGTAAATTTAAATGGGTACACTAGATAGGAATTATATAGATGGTTCACACTAAAGAACAAAGGTACATTTGAACAAGGAAGCAATTGCACAGGCTGGGAGTACTGCTGTGAACATGTCTGTTTAGTTAATTCCATAATTGCCAACGTCATTATAAATCATACAGTCATTAACGGCTCAGTATATGAGCTCAGTTTTCATGTGGTATAACAATAACTGTATGTGGGTGTGGTTCTTGCAAATCAAAATTATTACTGACAGGAAGATGTAAATTCTGTTCATATGCCAGTAATTGTCTTTGTTAATTACAATGTCAATCCCGTAACTCAGTCTGAAGCAGCTTTTCCACTGTGAAAATCACCGAGTCTGACAATCCGGGAAGCCCTTCTCCAGATTATTATTATTATTATTATTATTTATTTATTTCTTAGCAGATGCCCTTCTCCAGGGTGACTTACAATTGTTCCAAGATATCACATTATTTTTACATACAGTTACCCATTTATACAGCTGGGTTTTTACTGGAGCAATCTAGGTAAAGTACCTTGCTCAAGGGTACAGCAGCAGTGTCCCCCACCTGGGATTGAACCCATGACCCTCCGGTCAAGAGTCCAGAGCCCTAACCACTACTCCACACTGCTGCCCATATCTGTCTGTCTGTCTGTCTGTATCCATAACAGTAGTATTTCATGTTAGATTTGGAAATGTCACATTTTTCAATTTTTGTCAGTTTTTCGTGAACTACAAATAATTCAATATGTTTAACATTATTCAGAAGGTTTAATTCGACTATATGAAGCAAAATGAGCTCATTCTATAGGCTGATGCAAAACATTTGCCAAGAGCTGTACATGCACAAATGAGTGGAGCGTGATACACAAGATCGCCTGCACGATGTCTAAGCTTAAAGCAAAGAAGCTGGACAGTCTAGTTTGTAATGAACCTGAATGCTGGACTCACAGCAACAGAGACGTGCAGGTGACCTGCAGCTCTGATAAAGGTCAGACTTGAAAGACGCTTGAGGCTGGATTTGATCATACCCTGATAAGAGATGGCTGGGTGTTTCAAACAGTTTGACGTCATTGGAGATGCATCAACCACCTTAGCTAATCCTCGAAGTTTCCGCGGGCAAAGAAGAATGATCTAATACAATCCAGCTTATTAGGACTGATCAAGGCAAACTAACCCTTAGAAAGGTTTCCCACAGTAAAAGCATAGCAAAGTGTAATAAAGCACAGTGAAAGCATGTGTGTTTTTAAAATGCTTTACCATACCACTCTGTGCTTTATAATGCCTCCCTATGCTTTACCAAACCTCTCTGTGCTTTACAATGCCTCCCTATGCTTTACCAGACCTCTCTGTGCTTTACAATGCTTCCCTATGCTTTACCAGACCTCTCTGTGTTTTACAATGCCTCCCTATGCTTTACCAGACCTCTCTGTGCTTTACAATGCTTCCCTATGCTTTACCATACCTCTCTGTGCTTTACAATGCTTCCCTGTGCTTTACAATGCTTCCCTATGCTTTACCAGACCTCTCTGTGTTTTACAATGCTTCCCTATGCTTTACCAGACCTCTCTGTGCTTTACAATGCTTCCCTATGCTTTACCAGACCTCTCTGTGCTTTACAATGCTTCCCTATGCTTTACCAGACCTCTCTGTGTTTTATTGCACTGTTCTGTGCTTTTACTATGGGAAACTTTTATAAAGGCAGGCACATGGTCTTAGATTTGAAATGATTAGCTTTCATGCAGTATGAAAAGTGCCCCTCCAGCACATACTGTCCACTGTGCTCGGTACAGCCACACAATCCTAACGACACAAACAAAACCCCAAACAACTTACCTGGAACCCAAAGAAACAGCAATTCAGGGGTGAAAACGGGTCCTTCCTTAAAAAGTAGATACAAAAGTAGATGGGAAACAAACAAAAAAATATATATTTAAATGTATATTAGTCTGGTTCTTCAGAGGAAGAAAGAAATAAGAACCAGGCAGCAACTCTCAGCTTTTAAAAAAAAAAACTTTGTCTCCTTTTTCTCAGTTTGTCTTCCTGGTCTCCTCTCTCTCTCCTTCACCTTTGGTTTTCATTCCCTCCTCCCTCCTCCCTCCTCCCTCCCTTCCTTCAGGTAGCTAATCCTGTCTCTCTCTCTCTCTTTAACCCTCCCCCTCTCTGCTCTAGCCTTCATGTACAAATACTGAGTCTGTGTGTCAGTTGAAATTTGAAATACCTGAAGCAATTACCATGGTTTCACTTCCTGTGTTACAGTTAATAGTATCCCCTTACCACTAGAGAAAATCCACAGATGTTTTTAGAGATTATTATGTGGATGTTAGTGTATAAAGCCTTCATCATTACAAGGATTAGGATCAAGTGTTGACTCCAGTCTTTAATTAACTCCTATGTTTTTCAAAGTGTTTTCAATAACGCTGATGGTAAAGCAGAGGCAAGCATTGTAAAGAATAGCGAGGTATGGAGGTAAAGCATATTAAAAAACATGGCAAATCAGGGTAAACTATGGGAAATAGGGAAAAGCACCTGCAGCGATATCGTGGTAAACATTTCTAAGGGACTCTCCCAGCAGTGTTTGCAATATTCAGTGTGCTCCTCCCCTCTCTGTCTCTGCCTGCCCCAGTGAGAACTGGTTAGACTTGTTTTCGTTTGCAGTTCCTAGCAGCCTGGAAGCTTGCTTGACTGACAATGGAATCTGTTTACGTTTTTTGTAAAGAATGACTTCTTTGACGTCTGTCACCTTGTGTGTCTCAGATTTAGTAAAAACAGGGCTGCAAATAGTTTTGAAAATTGATGCTGAACTGTTTTGAAAGTTTAACACCAGAGAGCTTACCTGGGGCTAAATTATCAAACCCGCCCTACTCACTAGACTGTATTGAATTAGCTGGCTGTCAGATCCCCAGTACAGCACTGAGTTCTCTATACTAGACTGTATTGAATTAGCTGGCTCTCAGATCCCCAGTACAGCACTGAGTTCTCTATACTAGACTGTATTGAATTAGCTGGCTCTCAGATCCCCAGTACAGCACTGAGTTCTCTATACTAGAGTGTATTGAATTAGCTGGCTCTCAGATCTACAGTACAGCACGGAGTTCTCTATACTAGACTGTATTGAATTAGCTGGCTCTCAGATCCCCAGTACAGCACTGAGTTCTCTATACTAGACTGTATTGAATTAGCTGGCTCTCAGATCCCCAGTACAGCACTGAGTTCTCTATACTAGACTGTATTGAATTAGCTGGCTCTCAGATCCCCAGTACAGCACTGAGTTCTCTACACTAGACTGTACTGAATTAGCTGGCTCTCGGATCCTCAGTACAGACAGCAAATTCAGTACAATTTGGGCAGCAGTGTGGAGAAGTGGTTAGGGGCTCTGGACTCTTGACCGGAGGGTCGTGGGTTCAATCCCAGGTGGGGGATACTGCTGCTGTGCCCTTGAGCAAGGTACTTTACCTAGATTGCTCCACTAAAAACCCAACTGTATAAATGGGTAAATGTATGTAAAAAATAATGTGATATCTTGTAAGAATTGTAAGTCGCCCTGGATAAGGGTGTCTGCTAAGAAATAAATAATAATAATTTAGCATAGAAACTTTAGTTTTCTTTCAGAACAAGTGCCCTCTCCTGGTAGCAGGTGTGCATTGCACATTAGTTGAAAAGGTACAGTGTTGATCAGTCTGTGTGTTCTGATCATTTCCACACACCCGCATGCTGTCGTCATATGCAATGCAAAGTACACAGTACACGTGTTTCCCTGCTTCATGTCGGTGTGTTTCTGTGCCGTTTATACCATTTCTGTGGGTGTAACAAAGTGCTTGTGGCACTTCGAATGAATCTCAAAAAGTCGATAACTAAATCAGTCTTATTGCAGGGTCAGGTGTATATTTAATGGTCTACAGTATTTTAGAATCAGGATATTTTGGGGTGAAAGTTTGTTTAACTTCAAAGAGCCACAGGATGTTTATAAACTGGACACACTGTTTTAATTAAGGGCTGCAGCAGGGCACAGCAGGGTACAGCAGGGTATAGCAGGGTATAGCAGGGTATAACGGCACAGCAGGGTATAGCAGGGTACAGCAGGGTATAGCAGGGCACAGCAGGGTACAGCAGGGTACAGCAGGGTATAACAGGGCACAGCAGGGTACAGCAGGGTACAGCAGGGTATAGCAGGGTATAACAGGGCACAGCAGGGTACAGCAGGGTATAGCAGGGTACAGCAGGGTATAACAGGGCACAGCAGGGTACAGCAGGGTATAGCAGGGTACAGCAGGGTATAGCAGGGTATAACAGGGCACAGCAGGGTACAGCAGGGTATATCAGGGTACAGCAGGGTATAGAAGGGTACAGCAGGGTATAACAGGGCACAGCAGGGTACAGCGGGATACAGCAGGGTATATCAGGGTACAGCAGGGTATAGCAGGGTACAGCAGGGTATAACAGGGCACAGCAGGGTATAGCAGGGTACATCAGGGTACAGCAGGGTATAGCAGGGTACAGCAGGGTATAACAGGGCACAGCAGGGTACAGCAGGGTATAGCAGGGTACAGCAGGGTATAGCAGGGTATAACAGGGCACAGAGGGGTACAGCAGGGTATAGCAGGGTATACAGGGGATAGCAGTTCTGCAGGTTTACTCACAGTGACTACACACAGCACTCTTCTAACACATCAACCCTATCCCCAACCCCAATCTCACCCCCCAACCAAAACCCCAACCCCAACCCCAACCCCAACCCCCACCCCCAACCCCCAACATGATTCATAAATAAATAAAAAATACATACATCTCGAAAGAAAGAAATACATGAAATAAATAAATAAGTAAATCAATCACTCAATCAATCAATAAATCTTTCCTGACTGCGTGTATGTATAACAAAAAAAGGAGGGGGCTTCACTCCCCCCCCCCCCCCCCCCCCCCCCTCCTCCTCCTCCTCCTCCTCCCTGTCGTGACGTGATAAGGACGCGCGACGGAAGAGGCCTAGTTCGCAGTAAGAAGGCGCCAGAGTTCAATGAATGAGGCGGATTTAAAGAAGCTTTTTTTATTTAAACAAAAAGAAATACAAATCAAGGCATTGCAGTGGTCCGGACCGAGCGGTGAGTAAAACCCGGGGTCTCCTCTCGACTCCCGGGGGTGCGCAAAACATAACCCGGCGTGTGCAGGCCAGCGCTGCGGGCTTTACTCTGCACATTGTCAGCATAGCCCACTCGGGGCCCGTGGAACAAAAAAAACAAAACAATACTGAGCACGAAAACACGCTCTCGCCAAAAAAAACACACGAATGAAATAACCGCCGGGTGTGTTTCTTAGCCCTGCGTAGAAAAACGAAGTGAGCCGACCGCCGGTTTCAAAATAACGATGTCCAACGTCGCATGTTTTTTTTTATTATTTTTTTCCACATTCGTTAAACGTATTATTATTTATGCCGTGTAGTATTTTACTTGTATGTAGTGCGTCGTCTCTTTTTTTAATTTTTTTTTTAACACACAGTACATACTTTTGGAAACACACACACACAAACAAGGTTAACACATCTTAAAATAAATTAAAAAAATAAAAAAACATCGATTGTTTCTGTGCGTTATCAACAATGGGCTCCAATTGTAAAAGAAAGTGCTAAAACGGCGCAAGCTGGGACTGCGGTATTTGGGACGGCACAGTTGGTGTATTTTTTTTTTTAAATGTGTTTTATCACTTGACTTTTGTCACGTTAATTTTCCTGAGTGGCGTGTTTTGACTTGTTAGTTGGATACCCAGACGCTATTGTTGTGTAAATACCGGAGTAATGTATACCTGAAATGAAAACGAATTACGTTTTGCATATGTGCCATTTCCTCAAAACCTTGTTCCTTGACACCCCTGTCCAAGTCATTTCCCTGTATAAAAAGCAGGAAACCGTGTGTTTTTTGTTTTAATCCTTTATCAGAATAAAAAGACACGGTGCACGCTATCCCGCTTATCGAGTTTTGCCCCATTTAACCCATTCGGTAGCAAATGAAAAATCAGAACACAATTATGTTTATTTTATGAGGCTGTGTGGTCCAGTGGTTAAAGAAAATGGCTTGTAACCAGGAGGACCCCGGTTCAAACCGTCACTTAACCTCCTTGTGCTCCGTCTTTCGGGTGAGATGTAATTGTAAGTGACTCTGCAGCTGATGCATAGTTCACACACCCTAGTCTCTCTAAGTCGCCTTGGATAAAGGCGTCTGCTAAATAAACACATAATTAGAATTACATTTAGACCAGCTCTGACAAAGTTAGAGTAAGTTATCATAACACTATAGTTAGAGAGATCTAAAATCATAGGTTGACGATGCCAGTTAAAAACGCTCCAAACAACACTAAGTAGCTTGTCCTCAAATGAGGTTAAGTAAAAAATATATTTTTGTACATACTTTAAAATCCACCATGCCGCATGCAGCTGGGTCATTTTTTTAAAATTTCATATGAAAGTGGCTTTTTCCAATTTATTGTCATTTTGACTTGACAGTTTATCCTTCATTTGTCAATTCCTATTTAGATATCTTTTTGTATCTTCATTGTCGGTAGTTTTGGACACAAATATATTTTCAGTTGAAAAATGATTTAAAACCGAGGTCCTATTGTAAGTGACTCTTCAGCAGTTGTTGATGCACAGTTCACCCCCTTGTCTAAGTCCCCTTGGATAAATGCGTCGCCTAAAATGACTAATTAATAATAATGATAAAATGTTTTCCATTTGTCTTCCATATGTCCCCATATCAGGGTTGCAGGATTTCTACTGGGTTTATAGCCCAAAGTCACTTCAAAAATAGCCTAATTTATTTTTAACTGAAAACAAGCTTATTATTATTATTATTATTATTAACACATAGGCCTGTGCATCAAAAAACAATCAAAAGCTTTCATAAGAAATTATACCTAGTATAAATTTGATAAAAACTACAAGCCCCAGTACAGCTCATCCACACATCACTATCAACAAATTTGTATGGAAGCTCTGACAGGACAAATCAACATTCATACCAGGCCAGCAACCGGATTACAATGTGATTCCTTTATTGAAATACTAATGCTGGTACTGTATCCCAAACAATATTGCTAACATGAAAACTGTTCAATGACCTGGCAACACTGCCCCATATAAAGACTGTTTTTTTGTCTGTCCCCATGTGAGGTCATCCTGCATAAAAGGCTTACACTGTGCATCTGAGACCTGTGTAGCAGTGCTAAATGGATAAACTTCATTGGACTGTCGCTGACTGTAATTACTTTGAATCAGTCTGATTCTCTCTCTCTCTCTCTCGCCCGCTGCAGGCAGAGGCGTGGTCACACCGCTGTCAGGGACGATGCGAGACTGCGGCGCTGCGTTGGTGCGAAACCGTTGGAGGCCGGAGCTGGGAGCTGGGGGGGACAGCCTGCCCCGTGAGGGCACCCCGCGGCACCTCAAACACAGCGGGGCTGGAGGCAGGAGAGAGAGACTGAGGACAGAGCTCAGGAGCTGTTGGGGCTCCCCGTCAGGAAAGAGGGCGCCTCCCAGCGAGGTGCGGGCGCTGCTGGAGAGAGTCTACGAGGAGGAGGAGGAGGAGGAGGAGGAGGTGGAGGGAGACCAGGAGAGCGAGGGCAGTTGGGTTGAGGAGGCCAGCTCCCAGTTGGAGTTTGAACAGGACAGACCCTCTGCCTCTGCCTTGCCCAATGGCCTCCTCCTCCCTTCTCCCAGGAAGGCCAGGCTGAGGCAGAGAAGGCGAGGGTTCAGCTTGCTTCTATACTCCCGCAGCCACCTGCGCAGGTGGAAGAGGAGGCCGGTGATGAGGCGCAGGAGACCCAAGAGGGGGCGCCTCTTCCACAGCCTGTCCCCCGGCTCTTCCTCCGGCGAGCCAGGCCCGGCCTTCAAGCGGTACCGAGGGACGGAGGAGGGAGGCGGCTGCACCAGCTGGGACTCTGAGCTCCTGAATGGGGCCGCCACTGCCCTCCCCTCCTCCTCATCCTCCACACAGCCCCTCCTGGGCTCTCTCCTGTCCCCGGAGGCCACTCTGTCTCTCTACCCGCCCTTTGAGGAGCTGCAGGGGGGCTGTGTCGGTGTGGGCAGGGGGCCGCAGGGGGAGCAGAGCTCTGGGGAAGACGCACATCCAGGTGAGGGCTGTGTTGTGTAATCGTTTTTTGTGGTGTTTTTTTTCCACACTCTTGCAAGCATAATGTTCTCGTTTTTATTGTTAATGATGTATTTTTATGGCAGAAAGCGAGTCGGGACTTCAGTACCAAACTTGTGTTGTGACGGGAAACGGATAAATAGGATTTCAAAATCTAGGGCTTGAAACTCACACTAGCCCTGCTGCTGCTGCTGCTGCACCCAGTCCTGGGGTTCAGAGCTCCCCTCAGTGAAGTCTGTTATTATTATTAATATTGAAATGATCAGGAGCCAGGAGTTTGAGCAGGGTTACAAACTCACACTAGCCCTGCTGCTGCTGCAGCACCCAGTCCTGGGGTTCAGAGCTCCCCTCAATGAAGTCTGTTATTATTATTAATATTGAAATGATCAGGAGCCAGGAGTTTGAGCAGGGTTACAAACTCACACTAGCCCTGCTGCTGCTGCTGCTGCTGCTGCACCCAGTCCTGGGGTTCAGAGCTCCCCTCAATGAAGTCTGTTATTATTAATATTGAAATGATCAGGAGCCAGGAGTTTGAGCAGGGTTACAAACTCACACTAGCCCTGCTGCTGCTGCTGCTGCTGCTGCACCCAGTCCTGGGGTTCAGAACCCCCCTCAATGAAGTCTGTTATTATTATTAATATTGAAATGATCAGGAGCCAGGAGTTTGAGCAGGGTTACAAACTCACACTAGCCCTGCTGCTGCTGCTGCTGCTGCACCCAGTCCTGGGGTTCAGAACCCCCCTCAATGAAGTCTGTTATTATTATTAATATTGAAATGATCAGGAGCCAGGAGTTTGAGCAGGGTTACAAGCTCACACTAGCCCTGCTGCTGCACCCAGTCTTATTGTAATCTCTCTCCCTCTCTCTCCCCGGTGCAGTGAATGGATTCCCAGACCCATCGCTCAGCCAGTCCCCTGAACTGGGCGGGATCCAGATCAGCCAGGTGTTCAGCATCAGCGAAGCTGCGCAAGGACAGGGACCCCAAGATCCACAGGAGCCCCCCCAGACACGAGAGAGCTCCCCGGGGAAAGAGAAAGTAGCAGGCAGCCTCACGGAGGAGCATGTCACCTGTGTGCAAGGTACTGTCTGGGGATTCGCTGCCCTTGATTACATTACAATACACTACCCTGCATTGCACTGTCTCTGTGCTGTGCTGGTGTAACCCTGTCTGTCTCTGTCTCTGTGCTGTGCTGGTGTAACCCTGTCTCTGTCTCTGTGCTGTGCTGTGCTGGTGTAACCCTGTCTCTGTCTCTGTGCTGTGCTGTGCTGGTGTAACCCTGTCTTTGTCTCTGTGCTGTGCTGGTGTAACCCTGTCTGTCTCTGTCTCTGTGCTGTGCTGGTGTAACCCTGTCTGTCTCTGTCTCTGTGCTGTGCTGGTGTAACCCTGTCTTTGTCTCTGTGCTGTGCTGGTGTAACCCTGTCTCTGTCTCTGTCTCTGTGCTGTGCTGGTGTAACCCTGTCTCTGTCTCTGTGCTCTGCTGGTGTAACCCTGTCTGACTCTGTCTCTGTGCTGTGCTGGTGTAACCCTGTCTGTCTCTGTCTCTGTGCTCTGCTGGTGTAACCCTGTCTGTCTCTGTCTCTGTGCTCTGCTGGTGTAACCCTGTCTGTCTCTGTCTCTGTGCTCTGCTGGTGTAACCCTGTCTGTCTCTGTCTCTGTGCTCTGCTGGTGTAACCCTGTCTGTCTCTGTCTCTGTGCTCTGCTGGTGTAACCCTGTCTGTCTTTGTCTCTGTGCTCTGCTAGTGTAACCCTGTCTGTCTCTGTCTCTGTGCTGTGCTGGTGTAACCCTGTCTGTCTTTGTCTCTGTGCTGTGCTGGTGTAACCCTGTCTCTGTCTCTGTGCTGTGCTGGTGTAACCCTGTCTCTGTCTCTGTGCTGTGCTGGTGTAACCCTCTCTCTGTCTCTGTGCTGTGCTGGTTAACCCTGTCTGTCTCTGTCTCTGTGCTGTGCTGGTGTAACCCTCTCTCTGTCTCTGTCTCTGTGCTGTGCTGGTGTAACCCTCTCTCTGTCTCTGTCTCTGTCTCTGTGCTGTGCTGGTGTAACCCTCTCTCTCTCTGTCTCTGTGCTGTGCTGGTGTAACCCTGTCTGTCTCTGTCTCTGTGCTGTGCTGGTTTAACCCTGTCTCTCTCTCTCTCTGTCTCTGTCTCTGTCTCTGTGCTGTGCTGGTGTAACCCTGTCTGTCTCTGTCTCTGTGCTGTGCTGGTGTAACCCTCTCTCTGTCTCTGTCTCTGTGCTGTGCTGGTGTAACCCTCTCTCTCTCTGTCTCTGTGCTGTGCTGGTTTAACCCTCTCTCTCTCTCTCTCTCTCTCTCTCTCTGTGCTGTGCTGGTGTAACCCTGTCTCTGTCTGTCTCTGTGCTGTGCTGGTGTAACCCTGTCTCTGTCTCTGTGCTGTGCTGGTGTAACCCTGTCTGTCTCTCTCTCTGTGCTGTGCTGGTGTAACCCTGTCTCTCTCTGTCTCTGTCTCTGTCTCTGTCTCTGTCTCTGTGCTGTGCTGGTGTAACCCTGTCTCTGTCTCTGTGCTGTGCTGGTGTAACCCTCTCTCTATCTCTGTCTCTGTGCTGTGCTGGTGTAACCCTGTCTCTCTGTTTCTGTCTCTGTGCTGGTGTAACTCTCTCGCTCTTGCTCTCGCTCTCGCTCTCGCTCTCTCTCTCTGCTGTAACTCTCTCTGTCTCTGTCTCTGTGCTGTGCTGGTTTAACCCTCTGTCTGTCTCTGTCTCTGTGCTGTGCTGGTGTAACCTCTCTCTCTCTCTCTCTCTCTCTCTCTCTCTCTCTCTCTGTCTCTGTCTCTGTCTCTGTCTCTGTGCTGTGCTGGTGTAACCCTGTCTCTCTGTTTCTGTCTCTGTCTCTGCAGGGATCCTGGATGAGATGTTGCGGTGTTACGGCAGCATGATTCCTGTCCACGCTGAGGAGGTGGTGGAGAGGTTGCAGGAGATTTTTCAGGAGAGCTTCAGCACCCCCCACAGGTACACGCTGCTGTCAAATTCACACAGACAGCCACCAAGGCTTTTTTTTTAAAATCGCTGCGGTGAGGGGAGGGGTGAACCTTTATTATACATTCTAAATTGGGTAGCGGTAAAATAATTGAGCACTACATGAAAATAAATAAATAAAATCTTCTTTTAGTGCAGTTCACTGGACACGCACGATAGACACTAGAATCAGTCTTGGGGTATGCAGACTCTATTAGTCTGAATGCAGCCTGTGCGGTCCCTGGAGAGGATGGTGAAGGCGTCTAGGGAAGCAACAGAGTGTTTCTCAAGCCTGTGTCTCACTGTTTAGCGCCCCGCCTTCTCTCTCTCTCTCTGCAGGAAGACGATGGTGCACCACCTAATGCAGTCCTACCAGCGGATGCTGGGCAATTCGATGGTACGAGGGTTCCGGGTGAACTACAAGCGACACGTCCTCACCATGGACGACCTGAGCACGCTCTACGGGCAGAACTGGCTCAACGACCAGGTCAGCAGGGAGGGCAGACTGCTGGGATCCTCTCCTCTGCATCCCGGGGCTTCAATGAGTGGTTGGGGGGGGGGGGGGACTGAATTTATTTAGCCTGGAAGAAAGAAGAATAAGGGAGGGGGGGAGGGGGCGGGTGTTGATTTTGAAGCCTTTAAAATCTTAAAGGTGTTGGTCAGGGTTTGTCAACTCCCTTTAAGAGCAGTGCAGGAGCGGGGGACACAGTGAGAAAGTGGAGACTCAGGACAGAGGGAAGGAGACGCTTCTTCTCACAGAGAAAGCGGGGAGGGGATGGAATGGGTTACCCAGCCGTGGTGTTGATGCTGAATCACTGGGATCCTTTAAGACCCTGTCCTTGACAACATCCAGCTTTGATGGGCTGACTGACCTATTCTCGCTCCTTCGTTTCTTGATATTAGGCTATTGGTTCCAGCTCAGTGATTTTTGTTGCTGTTATCCCCGTCAATCTGTGATATATAATGCAGGCTGCTGTATTTATTATTATTATTATTATTATTATTATTATTATTATTATTTATTTCTTAGCAGACGCCCTTATCCAGGGCAACTTACAATTGTTACAAGATATCACATTATTTTTACATACAATTACCCATTTATACAGTTGGGTTTTTACTGGAGCAATCTAGGTAAAGTACCTTGCTCAAGGGTACAGCAGCAGTGTCCCCCCCACCTGGGATTGAACCCACGACCCTCCGGTCAAGAGTCCAGAGCCCTAACCACTACTCCACACTGCTGCCCTATATATACATGCATGTGGCACGCCGTGCAGTTTTACATACATCCAGAGAACCCGTTACTGATTTCCAAGGACCACCTGTAGCCAGTAGCATTTTCATGTTAGATTTCGTAATGTCACAGAGGTATCTGGAAAGCTACAAAGCGGTGTGTGATTCAATATGTTAACGGAACATTATTCAGCAGGTTTCATTCGACTTTATGAAGCAAAATGAATTAATTCTATTGGGTGAGGCAATGCTTTTGGCCATAGCTGTAGAATGGTCTGTCAAAGTCAGTGCTGAAACAGTTCAAATAAACTCAGTAATATGTTCAGTTTCTGGGAAACGTCCCTCCTGGTGACTCTGATCAGCTCAATCCGCGGTGTTGTTTCCTCAGGTGATGAACATGTACGGGGACCTGGTAATGGACACGGTGCCTGAGAAGGTGAGAACAGCCCTTATACACGCCTCTCCTAGTGAGAGCACAGCCCAGTGTGGCCCAGCACAGCCCAGTGTGACCCAGCACAGTGAAATACAGCACAGCCCAGTGTGACCCAGCACAGTGAAATACAGCACAACACAGTGAAAGTACAGCACAGTGTGACCCAGCACAGTGAAAGCACAGCACAGTGTGATGAAGCACAGTGAAAGCACACAGCACAGTGTAATACAGCACAGTGAAAGTACAGCACAGTGTGATGAAGCACAGTGAAAGCACACAGCACAGTGTAATCCAGCACAGTGAAAGTACAGCACAGTGTGATGAAGCACAGTGTAATCCAGCACAGTGAAAGTACAGCACAGAGTGATGAAGCACAGTGAAAGCACACAGCACAGTGTAATCCAGCACAGTGACGGCATGATGAAGCATAGGTAAGCATTGTGAGGTATGGTAAAGCATATTAACAAACATGGCAATGTCAGATATCTGGTTAACAATGACCACGTGCTTTAATGCAGAGCTGTACTAGGGTGTACATGTGGCAATGCAAACCAAGCTTGTGCAATTCAAAGACAAACGATTCGATTCTTAACCCTGCGATGCACAGAAGCATTCGAGAAATGAGAAAAGCTGATTTTATTTATGTAACTAGATTCCGTTTCTTGTACAAAACACACTCCCCCCCCCCCCCTCTATCTGGCAAAACCATTATATACTGTATTAAAAATTAAAAAATTATACTATAGAGGGGTGGTTAAGCACTGTAGCATGTGATCCAGAAATTGGCATTGCAGGGTTAAAGACTAGATGAAAATTTGTCGTTTGTATTTTAGAAGCTTATTTTAGTGTTGCTACCTCTTATATCTTCAGAAATCTCTGTGGGTTATAGTCTGATTTCTCCCTGTGTTTCAGGTTCACTTCTTCAACAGTTTCTTTTACGACAAACTGAGAACGAAAGGCTACGACGGGGTAAAGAGATGGACGAAAAACGTAAGCGCTTGTGTTTGCCGTAAAACTGTTTGCTTTCTGAAGAGACTCTCCCAGCCGCTGTTTCATGATGATCCCCATGCGTGTCATATGATCCCACAATCCCATCCAGCTCCCGGCTTGTGTGATAACACCACAGATAAACCATGCTGTGTGCTAATGCCACACCCAGCTTCTGCATAACAGTTTATACATTAAGTTAGGCAGATAGATAGATGAGATGGTATACATTTTTTTTTATCTAGCCCCTACAGTGGAATAACATGCTTCCCAGGACTAGTTTCGAAGTGTAAGCAAAGACGCATTCGAATCTAGTCCCGTTAAGCATGTTCCACTTCTTGGGGAATTGTGCTGACAAGGTGTCTTGCAAGATTGACGTGCAACTTGTAACTCATTGAGTTGTCGAACAAACCTTTCCAGGTGGATATCTTCAAGAAGTCTCTGCTGCTGATCCCCATTCACCTGGAGGTGCACTGGTCCCTGGTGTCTGTGGACGTGCCCAAACGCACCGTCACCTACTTCGACTCCCAGCGCACACTCAACAGACGTTGCCCCAAGGTAACCACGAGCTGCGCTGGCACTAATGGAGCCAGCCTGTCAAACAGCCACCTTCCATCGTCGCATCAGCAGGGCTGGTGCGGTCCAGTCTTTTCAATTGCATTTAAAAACCTGCTTGTTTTGCATTGGCTTGTTCTCGAGTTGGATTGTTGGCCAATGGCTTTTTTTTTTTTTTTTTTTTAAATAGTTTAATTAAATTTTGCCACAGCTGCAAATTCAAAATCACAGCTTTGAAGTTCATGACCAGGAAATGCATCCGCAGAACCATGTGGAATAAGAAATGAAATGTTCATCGGAATTTGATAAGCGGTTCAACAGCTAGCTGCAAGAATGTAAGAGTGACCTTTCGACAGGCAGGCACCCCCGATCTCCCCAGAATCTGTTATCGGCAATAACTAAATAACGTCAATGCCAAGATTCATGACAATTGGATAAGCAGTTCTCGAGAGAGATGTAAAAATTGTCAAGTGGGACGTGTGCGTATGACGGCCTGCACGATCTCCGGTGCAGAACGCCTGTTGGTTGAGAGAGAAAGTAACCCTTGGCCAGCAATGATCCCCCCCAGGACTGGAGGATTCTGGGGCTGTGATCATACCCTACAGGGTCTGAAAACAGCAAAGGGGACTTTTTGATAAGAGCAGGGGTCTAGCGTACATTGCATGGGAATTCAGCCTAGACAAAAGAGGAATGAGGGGACTTGATTGAAGTCTTTAGAATCATAAATGGTATAGATAGCTATCCAAAGACACGACTTCAAATTTATCACAGAAAAGAAAAGGGCAGAAATGGAAGCTGAGTAGAGTTTAGAACAGAAGATAGGAAGCACTTTTTTTTAAGTTATAAATGCATGGAATAGCCTACCATGTGATGTAGTAGGATCTAAAACACTGGGAACATTTTAAAAAAAGACGAGACTCTGTGGTTAGGGGAGAATGGTGTGCTAACAAGGGATGAGCCTTGATGGGCCAAATGGCCTTTTCTCATTCCCAAACTTATGTTCCAAGCAGCTAGCTGTTGAATTATATACTGGTTTTCAGTTAGCATTTCTCATTCATTCATTCTCTCTCTCTCTTTCTTTCTCTCTCTCCTCTTTCTCTTTTATTTCTTTTTTCTCTGTCTCCTCTTCCTCCTCTCTCTGTCTCCTTTTCCTCCTCCTCCTCTCTCTTTCTCTCCTCTCTCTGTCTCTCTCTCTGTCTGTCTCTCTCTCTCTCTCTCTAGCACATTGCAAAGTACCTTCAAGCAGAGGCCCTCAAGAAAGACAAGCCTGATTTCTGCGACGGCTGGAAGGGATTCTTCAAAATGGTGAGTCGTTGTATTGAACCTCGGCACACTGGTGTAGTTGTAATGATACCAGATAATTGATCGATTACAGTTCAATTACCCATTTATTTTGGAACCGGCTCTGAGTTCATACATGCTGCGTGGGGCATCTCTTAATCTATAATCCTGAGGATCATGAAATGTGCAGAATGTCTTAAAATAAGTGACACCCTACACACCATGTATTGACTTGCTGTAGATCACAGAAACGACATCCGTACAGACTGGGTATGGGGGTTGATTTGTAACGATGATCACAAAGCTAACATCGGAATGAGGTCCTGTTGGAAGTGACTCTGCAGCAGCAGCAGCAGCAGTTGTTAATCATGCAGAGTTCACCCCCCTAGTCTCTGTAAGTCGCTTTGGATAAAAGCGTCTGCTAAATGACTAATGAATAATGAACGTGAAGGGGTAATAAACCCGTTTTTTCAAGCATGCATTACCCTCGGATAGCCTTTCCCGAGCGCTTCACCCCGAGGGCTCTTTGTCTTGCAGAATGTGGCCAGGCAGAACAATGACAGCGACTGCGGCGCCTTCGTTCTTCAGGTAACTAAACTTTTTGGCTTTTTTTCAATCCAGTGAAAAGCAGTGCTGCTCGATCATAAATCTTCTCTCTCCTGCACTTCCATTCACTCTGTAGATCTGAGAAGTGCAGTTTCGAAAGAAACACACATTCTGTTTTTTTATTTACAACAAAACCAGTCCTCGGGACCCTAGTCTCTTATGTTTTTTTTTTTTTGTTCCAGCTGAGCTCTCAATTAACTGAACCCTTAATTTAACTAACTGGCTTAATTGGACTGTTTTAAAATTCTCCCCTCCTAACCAGATTTCAGTTGCTTATAACATTTTATAGTTCACTTGAAACCTTCAGGCATCGTGGTATTGAGTATTTATCCATTTATTCTTCTGTATTGTACGTTATCTAATTTTATTTCTTCTAGAACTACAAACTGTAGGTCCTTCATGTTGTAAAGTCATTTTTTTGTAAAGTCTTGGTTCGTTTATTTTTTAATGTTCGATAGGTTGGGAAGTTGGCTCTTTCCGAGCAAAAACTATTATTTACATCTAAATTTAAAGCTGAAAAACATCCATTTATAAATGCTGTATATCCAAATCATTTCTAAAACAGCAGTACCTATTAAAGCAGGTAATAAATGGCCTATGGTTTATGTATCTTTATATTTTATGAATTTATGGTAGTGTGTATTTCAGTACATTTTATTAAAGCTACAGCTATGATCAAATGTTTTGCATCAGCTAGAATTTTAGGGTTTGGATGTAACATAATTTCTAGCTTATTTCACATCATGCAATCACAGAAACTGCAAAATGATCTCGCAAAATGCTACTGGAAGCCATAATAGTAGTACAGTAGTATTTCATGTTTAGATTTGGAAATGTCGCATTTTAAATTAAGTATATGGGGAAAACTACAAAGAGGTGTGTAATTCAATATGTTAACATTAATCGTCAGGTTTCACTCGACTTTATGAAGCAAAATGAGTTCATTCTAGAGGGTGATGCTAAACTTTTGGCCAGAGCTGCAGATTCTCTTTTTCAATTGTTTTTCTGTCGCACTGCGATTCCTACATGAGCAAAAAAAGGCTGCTCTGTTTAAGAAAAGCTTCAGACAGGAAAGCATGATAACGCAGGAACATGTATCTTAAAGGAATGCGTTTCTGAACCTGCCCACGCAAAGAACACGCATTTCTCTCAGTACAGCGTTCCGTTACCATGGTCACACACAGTATAGATTGCGCAGCAGACCTCTGGGGTCGGTTGCTATTGTAACTGTGCAATTTGAAATGTGTTGCAATGTGGAACCTTGGCACACTTGTATAATTGTGATTCTACCCGATACCTGATAAATTGCAGCTGAATTACGCATTAATTTGTCATTCGATCTGGATTGTATATTCAACCTTTTTTTTTTTTTTTGTAGCGAACCCATCCTGTAAATTGGCGCATCCAGTAAAAGCACTCGCTAGCGTGCAGGATGCCCTCTATAGTCTGGACGTCGCAAGTTCGAGTCCAGGCTATTCCACAGCCGACCGTGGACGGGAGCTCCCAGGGGGCGGCACACAATTGGCCGAGCGTCGCCCGGGGGGAGGGCGGGTTAGGTCGGCCAGGGTGTCCTCGGCTCACCGCGCACCAGCGACCCCCTGTAGTCTGGCCGGGTGCCTGCGGGCTTGCCTGTAAGCTGCCCAGAGCTGCGTTGTCCTCCGACGCTGTAGCTCTGAGGCGGCTGCACGGTGGGTCTGCAGCGTGTAAAGAAGCGGGCGGCTGACGGCACACGCTTCGGAGGACAGCGTGTGTTCATCCTCGCCCCTCCCGAGTCAGCGCAGGGGTGGTAGCGGGGAGCTGAGCCTAATTGGGCATTTCAAATTGGGGAGAAAATAATAAAAACGAATTGGCAGTGACTAAATTTAAAAAAATAAATAAATAAATGGTTGAATATACAATACAGATCAAATGACAAATGTGTAATTCAACTGCATTTTATCATATTTCTGTATTTGTACCTGTGATCATTGCTTTGGTTATTTTAGGATAAACAGAGTGTAAACATGTTAGGGTATTTTGTATTTATAATTGTAATCACTGCAGTGCAATTAAACAATTCTGCTGTGAGTATAACTGACCCCAGGTGTGTTGCACAGAACTGGTTTTGATTCTCTCTCTCCTCTCTCTCTCACTCTCTCTCTCTCTCTCTCTCTCGCTCTCTCTCTCTCTCTCTCTCTCTCTCTCTCTCTCAGTACTGCAAATGTCTGGCGTTAGGAGAGCCCTTTGGTTTCACCCAGCAGGATATGCCCAAGCTCAGAAAGCAGATCTACAAAGAATTGTGTCATTGTAAACTGACCCTGTGAAGAGAGTGGGCCAACAGGCATCTCTGCCATCAACCAACCAACCAACCAACCAACCACACGCACACAAGACTTCTGTTTTTCTTCTTTTTTTGTCTTTGTGGTAAAGAGAGGCCATGCAGAAACGAAGGCAGAGGTACAGGCCTGTGTGCTAGGTGGCCATCTAAATTCAAACCCAGAGTGACACAACTGTACAGTGGATTTATATCTAACGGGACAACCATGATCTCTCTCTCTCTCTCTCTCTCCTCTCTCTCTCTCTCTCGCTCTCCTATCTCTCTCTCTCTTGCTCTCGCTCTCTCGCTCTCTCTCTTTCTCTCTCTCTCTCTCCTCTTTAGTAGCAGAAACAGCAGCATTGTCCACGAACTCTATTGAAGGAATTATTAGATTCTAACTTGGTAGGACTTTTTTTTTTTTTTTGTTCGTTTTTTTTGTTTTTTTTTACTTTTTATTGTCATTTTCATTTTATTTAAATGTTGCTGGATAATGTTCAACTGCAAAGTGTTTTGTATATAAAACATGTGGGTTAATAAAAATTGAAAACGAAAAAAAAAAAAGGCAACTAATGTACCGACCTTGCAAGCACGTTCTTACTCGAAGATCCTTCAAGAACTAAATATTTTCAAATGACCCCGGTCTCTCTTAAGGGGTCGTTCACACTCTGTTTGTGTCCCAGAAGCCTCTGCAGTGTGTACAGGAAACACATTACTGTCCGATTGCTTTGTCCCATGTTGTCTAAGCAATAGATTCTTCTTCACACATCACAAGAGAATTACAATAGCATGTTCTGCACATCGCAGTGTCTCCAGATCACGCTCCCTCCTGCAGCAGTGCTGGTGAGATGAGCAGCGCACTGTATTGTGGGAACAGAAAACCAGCGTTGCTGTTGCAGGAGGGTGCGTGATCTGGGTACACTGCGATCCTTTTTTTTGTCTAGAGAATTTTATTTTCTTTCTGGCTTCTGAGTAAATGTTGAGAAATGTGTTGCCTTTTTTTATGAAGCATGCTGGGAGATTTTAAACAATTCAAAAGAGTCTGCTATGTGTTTTTAAGGACACAGCAAAGGGAACGGCATGCATTTTTTTGCAAACACTTTAGTGAGTTCTGTGATAGATATATGGCCAGCTGGCTGTTTAAGCTTATATATATGTACAACTGAATAGTTAAATGGCTGAAAAATAGTCCTGTACATTGGTAACGTGGCTGGACCGCATCACCATAAGCTACGAGATACATATCCCTACACAAGACAAAAGCATGGAGGGGAACTACATCCACCCCCTCTCCGTGTGAGAAACCACTGTACTTAAAAAAAGATATTGAAATATAAAATCAATAATATACCCCCAAAAGAGAGTAAAATACAGACCAGCTTCCTAAAATAGTGTGGTTAATAAACGCCTACTTTTTATTTCTCCCCTATCATATAAAAAACTGGACTTTTAAAGGTCATTTGATGTTTTAAACAGACCTGTATTTAGTTTCCTCAGGTCGTGGTTTCATTGAGTGTTTTACCGCCTTTTTAAGACGTTAAAGACTCGGTTTGACAGCCTTTAGTTTACTATAGTGTGTCTGAATTTATGTAACAAATCTAGTGAAATTCCAGGTTTACGTTTTAGGGAATCGTGAAACTCCGAATAAAATATTTGAAGCCATGGATAGTTGTCGTAAAATGTTTCACATTGTATTGAAGAAAAGAAAACGGACAGACGTGTGTCGTTCTCAAAATGGTGTTTCATGTATCAAACTTGTTGTATATATGACACGCACGATATCTTTCGGTAATTATAAAATGCCTATTTTACAAAAAAAAAAAAAAAAACGTGTTTGCGTTTCATTTTTAGCGTTTTATGACAGCATGTATTAATAAACTGCTCTATAAGTACAGTATTTAACACTGTTACGCGATTTGCTCGACGAGCACCATTCAAAGGGTGAGTGCATTGATAACAGCGTAACCGCGTTGCTGTGGTGACGCTCAGCGAATCACATTTCGACATCGCCGTCCCAACGTTCTATGAAACCGTAGCTCTGCGCCCGCCATTTTGGCTCTAATACGTCATCTTTTATTCAGAATTCGGTCCTTGGTCGGAGCCAAAATGGCGTCAGTTTCCAACGCGCCTCGCCGTGGCCATACACCTTCCTCCACCTATCACGGGTTGCGTGGGCGGTGTTTCTGGGTGAGCACCGCCTTTCTCCCCGGGCGGGGGAGGATGAGTGACGGGCATCCTCGCCAATACAGCGTCACAAAGGGTGGGCACAGCGCTGATTGACGGGCTGCTCCTGCAATGAGCAGGTCGCCTTGGCGAGGACGTGTTGGTATATAAAAGATCCTCGCGGCTGGCTCGCTCTTTGTGAGAATGTCGGCTGAATTTGAAGACAGGTAAGGGAAAGAGGTCGCTTTTAAACGACATTTTCTGCGCCTCCCGAATATATATTTCTCGTGGTTTTGTGTGTCTAGAGTCGGTAATATTAAAATTTTTTGGTGGATATGTTTTTTTTGTGAGAGGTTTGGGACACTTCACCCGCGTCAATTGTCTAAACTGCCGGCTTTTCAATATTAAAAAAAAAATTTGACTAAGTAAACGAAACCGGAGAGCCGCGGTCTTCATTTTTATTCGCTTGTGAAGCGAGTCTGAGATGGAAAGATGTTTTTATCGGCCGTATTTTAACTGAATTCGGGTTGTTAATGTTTCTACGCAGGATACCGAGTCGGTCTTGTGATTTTTTTTTGTGTGTGTGTCACGTTTCTGTATGACGTTGGTTGCTAGGCCTCCGTGCTCAGCTTAAAAAAGATCAATAAAAAAAAGCATCGAGAATGTGTCATGGGGGCAAGTCGTCATGTAAGCGTTGTGTCTTTTTTGCGAGGGGATGAAATCCGCCTAAACCGCCGTAAAGTCATCCTATATAGTGGGGCTACTTAGGCCGCGACATTAAAGAAGGAGGCCGATCGGATTTGTAGCTTAAAAAAACGAATATAATGCTAATCATGATAATTGACTATTGAGGTTTGAAAATGCGTCATTACCGAGCGTGTTGTGATTAAAAAGCGATCCGAAGCGAGTCTGTTTTGTGCCCACCGTCGCTTTTTAAATTTTATTTTAGCTAGTAGCTCCAGTAGAAAATGGAGACGTGGAGCACATGGCCTCCTTGCCGGATGGACAAAGCGCTGCAGGCCCGTTGCAGCGCAGGGAAACCCGGCGAGGATCGCGGTTAAAAAGCGGTGCGGAGCGCCGGGGACCGACTCATCAAAGTAGTGGTTATTATATTTAGTTTATTTTGAATGGATGGCGGTGTTAGCGCTGTGTAACACCTGATCTAAATGAAAAGGGCCTGCGCAGCACGGAAGGGTGTGCTTTTTCATGTCCGCCATAGCTGTGGGATTTGTTAACGTCGGTTGAATTTATTTCCCAGACCCGGTTGAGCTGGGGGGTGTCGTCGGGTGTTTTGGTTTGGGGTATAGCTATCCCCCCCCGATGTAATTTTCATGATACATTTATCGGATTGATTAAGAAAAGAGGAATCGTCTAGCCCCCCTCCCGGTGACGCAGGAGCGCGTCCACATTCCCGGATTTTAGTTGGAGACGAACCCCCCATTTTGAATAGCTCGGACTGGTTACCACGGCGTATTCAACAGTGTTTCTGTACGATTTCTTTTTTTGATTCTATATAAAAAAAACAGAAAACATGCCTTGTATAATAATTATACGCGTGTTAATCTTGCTCTAACGTTATTGTGCTGTTTGCAATTCCTGTGCGATTGTGTAAGCGCAGTTAAATTACAGCCCACGGTTTTAGACTCCTTACAAAATTCTTACGAAGTAAGCAACTTAATTTTTTTCCGCCAATCCATCACGGGTACATCCTAATCTATCGGTAGATGTGCTTCACAAACCGCAGGTTCAGTGTTTCGGCTGCGATGTATGAATACCGTCACGGGGTCGCTGACTCATCAAGCACTAAAATGAATTTCTGGAAATGGCGGGGAGGTGGAGTTGACGGCGGCGCTTAAACAGCCCTAGGGTTATAGATGTGTGTGTTTTTTTTTGGGTACCTGCAGCAGATGGCTTGATAAGATAATGTCCATGGTAGTTTTAGTGTGGGGGGGCATCGACACAATGATAACACTGTGAACAGTCAATTCAAATGGAGATGATGCTGGGGGAAGTCTCATTGTGAATGCTTGTAGGTTCTCCAGCTGTAACCTGCCTCCTTTTCTCTTTCAGAACTAGAGACAATGGCCCCGAAGAAATGGAGCCAGATGGCGTCATCGAGGTGAGGATTTTGTGGGGGGGGATTTGGTTTGAGACTGTAGCTAACTTTGCATTTCTCAATGTGACAGTTTTACAGGGATGGAGGCAACTCCCATTGCATGGCAGTTTGATCCGTTTCTGGTTTTTACTAGGAGTTTGACACATCAGAGCTTGTTCGCTATGCACTGGGTATAATCAAGCTCCATGGGTGAAACTGCTATGCAATAGGAGGCTAATTTACACTCCTGAATGAATATATCCAGTGTTTCTGAAGGATACCAGGAAGTGTAGAGACCGCACCCCTTTTATAGGCACTGAACTTCAAACGCTCTATCGTCAAGGCAGAATATCCACCTGGCACTCGTATCGCAGTCTGAGAAACTGGTGAACAGATATGTCGCAACTTTACCAGAATTGAGATTTGGAGTAGTGGTTAGGGCTCTGGACTCTTGACCGGAGGGTCGTGGGTTCAATCCCAGGTGGGGGGGGGGGGGGCAAAGCTGTTGTACCCTTGAGCAAGGTGCTTTACCTTGATTGCTCCAGTAAAAACCCAACTGTATAAATGGATAATTGTATGTAAAAAATAATGTGATATCTTGTAACAATAGTAAACCGCCCTGGATAAGGGAGTCTAAGAAATAAATAACTTGGGAGAAGCATTTTTATCTGTTGCATCAATTGAAGACGTAGCTCTGAAGTCTTGGCGTTTCACACCCTTCACTTCTGTATGTTTAAGTGCCACCCTTACCCTCCCTGTCGCTGGGCAAGGCGGTGCCTCTCAGTGGTGCTGAATCTTGTATCCGACAGGGTCAGAGGAAGCCTTCGTCCATGTTCATCCCAGCTCCCTCCACACAGTGAGGCACGGCTGGTTCATGCTGTGGGCACGGCAGCTTTAAATCCAAGCATTTGACTGAAAACCGGTTTACAAAGCCAGGGTGATCGGGGGAGAGACTGCCATTGTGTAACTGATCAGGGTGAAACACTTAGTGTATCGCTGAATCGTGATCCGTACTTTACATGACCTCAGAATAGAGGTGTGAAGCCACAACATGGCTCATTGTAAATCACCAACTGATCTTTGAATCACTTACATTTTTTATAGTTCTGGGTCCTGTTTAATTGTCTTTTGACAAAGTGGCTCCCTTGATTAAATTAACCTTTTGATTTGTTTTAAATCATCCAAGTAGCCAGTGGGGACAATTGCATGCATCATGATGCATGTGGTGTAGAGACCCACATGCTCTGTGTAGTGCATCGTCACACCCCTATTGGCTGGTTTTACAAGCTTGGCCACGCTGTGGTAGTTACCTGTACACAGTGGTTAGTTAAGATCCCAGTAACGTTTGGAATGGATCAAACTCTTCTGCAAAGGAGTCTTGCTGTGATCAGTCCAGGCTGTGCTGTTTCTTTAAGGCTCAGCGTTGTGTTGTGCAAGATGTGCTGTATTTCACACACCCTCCAATCCTGTTTCCCTGCTTGCTGCGCCCAGTCCTGGGTTCAGAAGTCCTCTCAAAGAAGTCTGACCCAGCAGTGAGTGAGTTTCTAATCCTGGTGCATTACTAATTAACTTTCATTTTAATCTTCAGATTGACTCCAGTTCTGCTTTTCAGGGACTGAAATTCCACCCCTGCTGTCTGCTGCTTGGAGTGTTGTTTTTTTCTGCCTTCCCTGCTAACTGATCCTGTCTCTCCCTGCAGAGTAACTGGAATGAGATCGTGGACAGTTTTGATGAGATGAATCTGCGCGAGACTCTGCTCAGAGGAATCTACGCCTATGGTTTTGAGAAACCTTCTGCCATCCAGCAGCGGGCTATTCTCCCTTGTATCAAGGGTACGTTTAATGGCAGCAATCCTGAATAAACCTGTACCTGTAGAAGTGTTCAGAGCCCTTGATCCTGGTCTAACACAGTGTAGAGGTCCGCTGTAGTGATTCTGCAGCAGAATGGGTGCGGTGCAGCGTGTTCTGTACATGGTCTCGTACCCATACATGTTGCATCACAAATAACTGCACCCCTAATGGATAGGTTCTTAAAACAATATATATTAGTGCTGGGACGAACACAGGATTTTCATGTTCGGACATTCGCTCATAATTTTAAATGTGTGTTTTTTTTGCTGTTGTCTTTGGGGCAGCCATGTTCCAGCACTCTGGAGATGATTGGTTTTCTCAACGGGGTGGGGGATGAGTTTCTGTTCATATCCATGCTGAACCAGAACCGAGAGATTCTGATTGGATCAGTAAGACTGTAAAGGATGATACCAATGTTCAGTTTTTTATTAGGGTCTTGCAAAGACATTTATTTTCAAAATGGCTTCATAATTAGTTGCATCTTGCTGCATTGCAGCTGGGGTACAGTGCGAGAAATCAGTGAGATTAAGGCAAAAGTTAAAATAGATGACTAAATTAACACATTCATTGAAAGTGTAGGTTAACAAAAGCCTTTAGTTGAAATTGGACTTCAATCCTAATTTTAATTCTGCTAGTGGGGAAAGAAATGGGGTGCTCTACGTACTGATGTAGGTTCCTTTTAAACTCCAGTCAGTTAGCCCCTGTCACTGGGCAAGGCAGTGCCTCTCAGTGGTGCTGAATCTTATATCTGACAGGGGCAGAGGAAGCCTTCGTCCATGTTCATCCCAGCTCCCTCCACACAGTGAGGCACGGCTGGTTCATGCAATGGGCACACCCGCTTCTCTAGAGGACTAATTCAAGCATTTTCTATCTATGGCTCCACTCCCAACTCGTGGCATTATTTTGTTTTAAATTGAGTCGTGTGTGAATGAACCCTGTGCATTCAGGGTTAAGCAGACAGCCATTTATGGCTCTAATGAATGCATTTCAATAGGATTCATAACTTTAGACTCTCTTAGTCCAGTGCATTTAAATGAAGCTTTTGTCAAACTCTTACCTGCTACTAACTCCTGTTAATTGATGAAGATAACAATTTTCAAGCCAGTAAGATTTTGCTGGACCTGCACAGTGGCACATGTTGCTGTTTTTATAACCAGTGATTCAGGGGTTCTTACAATGGCTATACTGATTTGATTGTTAACACTCCCCGTGTGTTGAAGTATTCAATGCGTTTCGAACCCGAGGTATTGCACGGCGTGGGTGTGGCATTGCCCTGGTGTCCTGTGCTGACCGTCTGTCTCTCTCTCTCTCCTCAGGGTACGATGTGATTGCACAGGCTCAGTCGGGCACAGGGAAGACTGCCACCTTTGCCATCTCCATCCTGCAGCAGATTGACATCGAGCTGAAGGGGACCCAGGCCCTGGTATTGGCTCCCACTCGAGAGCTTGCCCAGCAGGTACGCTTTCACACAGACCACAGGGGAACACTACTGACTGCAGCTTATTACTGCAGTGGACTGGTTAAATGCTTTGTGACATTCGCAATATCTAGGGGAAAGTGAAACTTAACTAGGAAATAGACTATTTCCTGTTTTCAGACCCTAGTTGGCGTTAATCTATTTTAGTTGGTCCCTGATTAAGTTCTGTGGCCCCAGCTGTAAATATCTGAATCCGTGCTGTGCATTCAGTACGCAATGCAGACCTTGCTAAAGATCACGATACTGATCAAAACGTTTGTTTGAAAGGATCTTTCCTCGTATCAAACAAGCGAACAACACTCCCTTATTCCTCCCCAATTGCTTCCTGCGTTTACAGTGTACAAATACCGGTATGTTTACCTTGTAATACGTTATTTTAGAAAGCTGAAAGGACAGAAAAAATGTGTCAATTTTCAAATTCAGACCTGAATTCGATTTTTGACCCAAACTGTGAAAGTTTGCATTCAGACCCAAACAGGACCTGATGCAGTTCAGGTCCAAAGCATCTGCTCTGCTACTGTGGAGGATGAAATGAGGATGTGTTGAGTTAAAGACAATTGATGAACCATATTTTAATTCTACAGGCATCTAGAAACTAGTGTTCAGCCTTTTAACCCTGTATTTGTATTTCATTTAATCCCCCTGTCGCTGGGCAAGGCGGTGCCTCTCAGTGGTGCTGAATCTTATATCCGACAGGGGCAGAGGAAGCCTTCGTCCATGTTCATCCCAGCTCCCTCCACACAGTGAGGCATGGCTGGTTCATGCTATGGGCACAGCAGCTTGAAGTCCCTTGTGAGATGCTAATTCTCAGTTTCACAGCTCTGAGGAATTGGTTGAGACAGTTGATGATTTTTTTAATTTAGTTCGCCATGCAATCAACATGTTGATTTTAAGTCCAAGTATTTCCCCTATATAATCTGCCATAAACTTGGTATACTTCAGTTGAAGTCTGCAGTGCAACGTACCAGAAAGGCAACACAGCCAATCCTTACAATGCGTTTGCCAAGTGAGTTTGAAGCGACTGAACTCTGTTTTGTAGATGCAAACCTGGTTCTTCTCAATGGTGTGTGTGTTTTGTGCCCTGCCTGATCTTTCTTTCTCTCTCTATAGATCCAGAAGGTTATCCTGGCTCTGGGTGACTACATGGGCGCTGGCTGCCATGCGTGTATCGGTGGGACCAACGTGCGCAATGATGTGCAGAAGCTGCAGGCTGAGGCCCCCAACATAGTTGTGGGAACCCCAGGCAGAGTGTTTGACATGCTGAACCGCAAATACCTCTGTGAGTGTCTTCTGCCTCCCTCCCCTTCACCCAGCTTCCAGATCTTGAAACCAGCCCTGCGCCCAGCCCTGGCTGTCACACCCACCCTCAATTAAGCATTTATAATATCAGCTTGTTGGCAAGTTTTCTGCCTCCCTAATTGAGGAACAATTTGACTCGGGTGTGTCGGGTTAATTCAAAGCAGAATTACCACGGCCTGATTATTCATCTATTGCACCTATGTAATCGTTTCAATATGTTCTGAACCCCAGGACTGGGTGCAGCAGGAGGGCTGGTGCCAGTTTCAAGCCCTGGAAACTGAATTCAAACTATCTAAAATAAGACTCTGTGGATGTAGTGACTGGTTTCAACTTGACCCTTGACCCTGACAGCTGCTGTTTCATGATGATCCCCATGCGTGTCATATGATCCCACAATCCCATCCAGCTCCTGGCCGCCCACTGGCGTTCTGTCAGGGGGTGTGTCCAGCACTGGAGGATTCTGGGGCTGTGATCATACCCTACAGACTCTGAAAACAGTATGTCCCATACAAACTCTTTAATCAGTTTAATCACACTAATAATTATTAATTTCTTAGCAGACGCCCTTATCCAGGGCGACTTACAATTGTTACAAGATATCATATTTTTACATACAAATAAATTATGTTTTACATACAATTACCCATTTATACAGTTGGGTTTTTACTGGAGCAATCTAGGTAAAGTACCTTGCTCAAGGGTACAGCAGCAGTGTCCCCCCACCTGGGACTGAACCCACGACCCTCCGGTCAAGAGTCCAGAGCCCTGACCACTACTCTACACTGCTGCCCTACTAATCTAGAGATCTCAGAAGCCAATACCTTCAGTGTAGGATCTTGTTTAAATATCTTTAGAGAGCTGAGAAGCTGAATTAATAAATATCTCTCATGGCAGGGTTTGGATAGCATTATTGCAGTAGTGTAGTCTGCTTTGAGCACAAGTACTGGAATTGGCCAAGTCTTCAGTTTGTTAGATTTTTCCTCCCCATTATGCTTTTCTGGAGGGGGTCTCCAGCTCCGCAAGCCTCTTACCCAGCTCCTTGTGTTGCAGCTGCAAAGTACATCAAGATGTTTGTTCTGGACGAGGCTGACGAGATGTTGAGCCGAGGGTTCAAGGACCAGATCTACGAGATTTTCCAGAAGCTCAGCTCCAACACACAGGTGAGCAGCGCAGACTTTCACAAGAGCCTTCTGACCCTGCGCAGTTAGTCCTAAGGCAGCAGAGTTAGTGGCTCCTATTTGCCCCATAAGGTCATTCTCTCCAGCCCTTTCTCCAAGGTGGAGTAGTTTTACAACTATGGCTCCTGACAAGATTGGGTTGAATCCTAGTTTAATATTTAGTCTGGCTTAACCCTTTGCGGTCCTATGTCGGACCTAGTCCAACATCGCAATTTTCCCTTTCCGGTCCAATGTCGGACCCTGTCCGGCGTCATCAAAAAGACGCAAAAAACAGGTCTCTAGTCGTTTTTTCTCCGGAAAAAGCAGAGAACAGTTCAATGGCCGAGTGAGACCGATAGGAGCCGAGAGAAGCCGAAAAAAAAGGGGGCGTATCTCATGAATACTGATAGACCCGATAACACAGACATACACAAGATAGCTGCTTCCGCATCCAGCGCTCGGAGAATATCACAGACATTTGCAGAGATTTTTTTATATGTTGTAGTAATAAAATAACGACTTGGATCGCATTATTGAGGAGTTTGGTGATAAAACGAGTGATCAAGAGATGATTTATCAGTATGTACTATTAAGATTTATTTGAAAAATATAGCGAACGAGGGGTGGGGCGGTGCTGGAGATGCAGTACTGAGTGTCCTGTTGATATGCAGGGCCTTTTAAACCTGTTTTACGGTGGGGGGGAATACTTTTAAACAGCGCGTCTAAAATAAACTGCGCCTGGAAATAAATCTGATCTGACGTGCTGAATAAATGGAACGCTAAGGGTTAAACTAAATGTAGGGGCGATTGCCTGACGCTTCAATGTGTGATTTTAGGTTCCTTTTTAAACAGTCTCAACAATTACCCCTCAACCCCTGTCGCTGGGCAAGGCGGTGCCTCTCAGTGGTGCTGAATCTTATATCCGACAGGGGCAGAGGAAGCCTTCGTCCATGTTCATCCCAGCTCCCTCCACACAGTGAGGCACGGCTGGTTCATGCTATGGGCACAGCAGCTTGACAGAAATTGCTTTTAATCCCCTCCCTTCTGTTCTGTAAAGACAATCCTATTTTTGCTTCTGTCAGTTTAGTAACAGCTCAGTTTGCTGCTTGCTGAAGTTTTGTCCTCATCATACATAGCAAGGTCATGGTCCTGTTACCAGACTGTATTCCCAATCAGGCTCTTAAAATTAAACTGATACTGCAAGAGGAACGGGTTCCTGCAATTCATTACTAGTTCACATCTCTATCATTCAAGGCTCTGTAGATGTAAATGATGGTAGGCTGACTGTTGACACTTCCTCCAGGTGGTGCTGCTGTCGGCTACCATGCCTGCGGATGTGCTGGAGGTGACCAAGAAGTTCATGAGGGAGCCCATCCGCATCCTGGTGAAGAAAGAGGAGCTCACTCTGGAGGGGATTCGACAGTTCTACATCAACGTGGAGAAGGAGGTGAGAAATCCTGCTGGAGCTGCTATTAACACTGAGACTCATACTGGACATGTGTCACTAATCTGAACAGACTTGCACTTGATACAATACTGAATTACTGTACAGCGCTCTATTATATATGGAAGACTTAGCTTTTTGAATCCTACATTGGCTTGCACTACACCGATGTCTCCTGTAGCCTGCTTATCTGACAGCGGATAAACCGTTTAGGGAGAATTCTAAGTGTGTAACAGTTTAAACTGATACGCATGACTGACTAGTGGAGTGATTTTTAGAACTGGTTCATTTCCAGACAATGAGATGAAGCCAGTCTGCACTGGGACTCCAGTCTGCCCCAGTTAGGCTTGTGGCTCACTGTCGGAATCTTGCGTACAGTCCAGAAATGATTCCCCCCCCCCCCCCCCCCCCCCTGATCCCAGCTGCTGTTTCATGATGATCCCCATGCGTGTCATATGATCCCACAATCCCATCCAGCTCCCGGCCACCCGCTGGCGTTCTGTCAGGGGGTGTGTCCAGGACTGGAGGATTCTGGGGCTGTGATCATACCCTACAGACTCTGAAAACAGCAAAAGGGGACCTTGGACCAGAACTATGGAGACCCAGTAGTACAAATAGATTCAAACTAGTCATGAAATGCATGACTGTACAAAGTTAACTGCTAGTTTTTTAAATCGACTCCAACGCTGCTTGATTAGTCAGCCCCCTACACCAGTAGTTGAGACAGGCAGGAGTTTCCTATAGCTGCGAGTAGAGCTGACTGCAGTGCCTGACCCCCTCCACACCCCTCTGTGCAGGAATGGAAGCTGGACACCCTGTGTGACCTCTACGAGACCCTGACCATCACTCAGGCCGTCATCTTCATCAACACCAGGAGGAAGGTGGACTGGCTGACGGAGAAGATGCATGCCAGAGACTTCACAGTCTCCGCTCTGGTGAGTCTGCGCTCCAGGGAGGTCTCCGGTTCTGCGGAGGGAGATCCAGCTGTAGGCTACCCAGTGTGAGCTGGATATGCTTTGCATAAACAGGGCAAGGCATTTATTTTTGCAGGGATGGCAGACTCCTATTGCATAGCAGTTTCACCTATTCCAGGCTTTAATACAAGCTTGATTTAGCATCAGTGTGTAGGTAACAAGAACAGATGTCTTACTGCTCTCAGTAAAACAAGGAATGGATCAAACTGCTCTGCAAAGCGAGTCTTGCATCCATCCCTGCTTTGTGTAGTGTACTCTATTCTAGAGAGGGCTAAAACTACTTGGCTCCACAGACTTGGTGCAAATCTGTAACATGCAAACTTACAAAGTTGCAAGACTAGGAATTCAAGTTGAGTGTTTGTGAAATCCTCCATTGGTGGTCACCCCCCCCTGTCGCTGGGCAAGGCGGTGCCTCTCAGTGGTGCTGAATCTTATATCCGACAGGGGCAGAGGAAGCCTTCGTCCATGTTCATCCCAGCTCCCTCCACACAGTGAGGCACGGCTGGTTCATGCTATGGGCACACCTTGTCCTAAAGCGAATCTTGCTTCTGTACAGAACGTTCTTTTGATAAACGCAGTACATCAAAAGTTGCTTTAGTAAATGTAAAGTAATTAAACAAGCATATTTTATTCTAGTCTCTGTTGGAACAGTTATTAAATACTGCCTGTGAATCAGTGAGACATTTGAAATACAAAGTAAAAACTGCCATCTCTTTTGAAATGTGTGTGAAACATTAACGTGGTGTCTCTCTCTCTGCTGCAGCACGGGGACATGGATCAGAAGGAACGAGACCTGATCATGAGGGAGTTCCGCTCCGGTTCCAGTCGTGTTCTCATCACCACAGACCTGCTGGTGAGCGCCGTCCCCAACCTGGCAAAGCCAAAGAGCATTCCCTCTCCTCCCAGCCGCTGCAGTGCTGCGGCAGGAATGAAGGTCTTTGGTAGAGAAAGCAGCTGCTCTCCACAGTGCTTCCCGGGCTGTGCAGTCCTGTCGCATGACTTTATTGCAGCTCACACCAGCACTAGTAGGCTAGATTGGTTGTGTGTCACTGAATCGTGATGCTTTACATAATCAATCTTGTTGATACAAGACCACAAACACAACATACCTCATTGTAGCTCACCAGGTGTTTGAGCAAAGTGTTTTACGGTTTACATGAATGCACTCCCAATTTGTCTTTTTGAATGCACATTTCTACTTGCATCGTCGCCCTTCAGGGTCATCCCTGTACTGTGATGCTCTTTTTATATTGTGACGCTTATCTCGTCATTAGTGGATTGTTACACCCCTATAGGCTAGCTGGTGACATGGGCCCTTTTAATAAAGAGTTTAATGTTGTAATGATACTGTAAAGCATTTGTCAGCAATTACTGAACAGTTGCTATTGTAGCAATTTATGATTTAACTGTCATTTTCTGTATCGGGCAGTCCTATCAATGGTACCCAAGTGGTTCCATTCAGATGGTTCAAATAGACTGCTGTATCTAAATCCACAGTAACAGGGTTCATCTTGCTGTAGAGAGGATGATGGTTCAGTAAGTCTCTGCTCTGCTGTAGTGTCTGCTCCTAAGCCCTGATCTCCCTCTGCAGTCAGTAATGTTCCCCTCCTCTCTCCAGGCTCGTGGTATTGATGTGCAGCAGGTGTCTCTGGTGATCAACTACGACCTGCCAACCAACCGTGAGAACTACATTCACAGGTGAGCGCCTCTCCCCGCGGCTACTTTATTAGAGGTCGAGCGTGTCTGCTTGTAGTTAACCAAGGATTTCACAAAGTGAAACTGGGAAACAAAGTCTAGAACGTGTCGCATCTCTGCCAGTGCATTGAGTGCTGTAGTAACGCAGTGCACTGAAGAAACCAGAGTCTGCTTGGATTCTTGGCTTTACCTTGGACAAAGATGCGATGCCTTTTTATTGGACTAACTAGACAATAAATCCCAAGCTTTCAAGACCTCAAAGGTCTCTTCGAGGTCCATTTCACTTGAAGAGACCTTTTGAGGTCTTAAGCTTAGGGGTTTGTCTAGTTAGGCCAATAAAAGGCATCTTGTGTAGTCTAGACTGATACAGCTATCATTTCATCTCGACTTAACCTTAGAATTCTCATTGTGTGTTTGAAGCTACGGGTGACCTAAGGAAATAAAACCCTTCGCTTATTCTGTTGATCGTTTGGCTCTTTGCTTGCATCTAACACATTGATGTAGAAGTACTAAATTCAGTGAAACTTGGCAGATCTGACCTAATCACTTCAGGTGGTCCATCTGCAGTCTGATCATGTGACTTGCTGCGTGGCGCACAGTTTAGCTGTGGCGTTTCTTACAATACTTTGCAAATTTAACATGGGCCAGTCCAATAACCAATACAACAATGCTTTTGTAAATTGACTTTTTAGAGCATTGATTGGCACTTGGTCTCTTAACCTCCTTTTTGTAATCCAGTATTAAGCTGTTCAATGCCTTGAGGGTATTCTGTACAATTTCTTGCGGTTTTGCATCGGTGTCCAAAGAGCATTCCCTCTCCTCCCAGCCGCTGCAGTGCTGCGGCAGGAATGAAGGTCTTTGGTAGAGAAAGCAGCTGCTCTCCACAGTGCTTCCCGGGCTGTGCAGTCCTGTCGCACGACTTTATTGCAGCTGACACACCCCCCCCCCCCAATACAGGATGCTTGCACACAAGCTTGCCCCATAGGCTGGTCCTTGCATAAAGTCCTAAAGAGAACCTATTCATGCAATTGTGGATGCAAGATGGCTATTGGGGGGGATTTGAACAACTTTAGAAATACACAAATGCCTTGTACAAGGTTAACAGTCTGTGTTTGTGAAATGTTACCTTCCCTTGGGTAAGGTACTAATAGAAGTGCTTATTGGAGTCTTAAACAGCCAAATAACTTTACAGGAACGTACACTGTTAAGTAGACTTGTGCTGCAAACAGGTGGGCAAATGCAAGATTCTACAGGTTTGCTGTGAACTTATTACCTACACTGCAAAAAACGATCTGATCTTTTAATAAGTATTTAACATGTAGTTTTTAGCAGTGTTCAGAGTATCCCAGGACTGTCGAACGGTGTTTTTGGCTTGTGCCTTCCTCGGTTGTCTATTGGCGAGGCGTTGCACACATGTCTTGACTGTGCCTCTCCCTCCTGTGCAGGATTGGTCGAGGCGGGCGTTTCGGCAGGAAGGGCGTGGCTATCAACATGGTGACTGAGGATGACAAGCGCACCCTGCGTGACATCGAGACCTTCTACAACACAACCGTGGAGGAGATGCCCATGAACGTGGCTGACCTCATCTGAACACAACACACACCACCCAGTTCCTCAGCTTTCTTTTCATCCTTTTATTTTCCTTCCATTGCCCCAGAGATACTCCCCCACCCCCCGCCCCCACTCTCTCTCGGCCCTTGAGACAGGGTGTTGGGTTCAGGGGGGGGGGGGAGTGAGACACCAACCAGACTTAAACAAAAATACTGGCCATCCAGATTAGAGACAGTACTCCTTGTGTGTTTTACCCGCCTAAACCTTCTGGATGCATGAAACACGGCACGGGCCTCCCTGACTTCGGCAGAAGACTTTCAGTTGTGTTTTTTTGGGTCCTTTTTTGGGGGATCTTGATTTCAGGAAGGGGGTGACGCTTCAAAATCCAAGACGGGACCTTTGCTGGTAAACTCTGCCGCTCTCGTTCACATCGAAACTGTTCCTACAGCCACTGTTTGCTGGATTCAGTAAAAGCTAGCATTGTTTAGTCTCATAGCTTGTGCAGCTGCTCCGTGAAGTGAGTTTTATGCCAGTGGTGGCTATTGGCTTTTCCTAAAAGGGGATAGGACAGTTTTTGAAACCTGTAAGCACTGTGAAGTTTATTTTACAAGGGGACTGTGCGGAATTGGACGCAGGTATACAGAACCGTTTCGGTAGCTTGTGTCAAGGTGGTCTAGGCAGTTCGGACACATTTTTCAGGAGTTCAGAAATAGCACTGCATAAAGCTGAGCCTAAAAAAAATAAAAAAATAGAAAGCTTAATGGTTTACTGCATCCGTTTTAAACCGTAGAATTTTTTTTGTACCTTGATAAGCAGGGGAGGGAAGTATGGTGGTTCTTGACTTTACGATGGGATGGGAGGGGGGGGGAGGGGGGTTCAATAAAATGTAAAAAAGTGAATCATGAATCAGGCTGTGGGAGTTTATTTGTCCTCCATGTCTCCACTTCTGTTTTATACATGTGTTTCTTTCCCTAGTCTGTCTTTTTTTTCTTGTCTGAAAGCTGGGGGAGGGTAACTTATACAGCAAATTTCTATGTATAGTAAATGTACAATGCATTTGTGTCTTGTAGGAAGGGGTGGATTATATTGCATTAAATGTTTGCGACTAGGTAAAAAAATTGTCTGCTACTGGAAAAGGCAACGCAAAGTGCACTCCTCTAATCCAAGGACAGGCTCTGTGTGTCTTTGCTGGTCAGCAGAGACTGGTTTGTATTCTTCAATGGTGGATAGGATGGTGTGCAAGGTCTTTTTTGAGTAAGCCAAGTTGAATAGGAGCTCGGTGCATTTATTTCATCGGACCAAACCCTGATCCAATCTGTACAGATTCTACATTTCCACATGCCTACTCCCCAAACAGAATTTATTTTGTTGGGGGGGGGGGGGGGCGGGGCTGTTTTTAATGAATTCTCCATTGAATTGACTGTCATGAAATGTTTGTTCTACAGAAACAATGTGTTGTGTTTTTTTTACATTGGCTCTGTAAAGTATTTATTTAAAGGTCGTGAAATAAAGTTTCTTTTTTTTTTTTTTTTTTAAAGTACATTATTTTTTTTTGTCATCTGATTTGTATAGAATCGCTGTAGTGTTTGTTGCCCTCCTCCCTCTCCTCATTGTGTATCTGTGTGCGACACGCAGCCTCGCTTCTTTACACTTCTCTGTGTGGGTTTCTTGTCTTGCTGACTTCCGAGCTCGTTGGTGAAATTTGTCTTTGAAAACGTTGTGACGCTGTACCGTCTCACCCGCCTGGAGAATGCCGTCCAGGACGATGAAACCGTCAAGAAGTACCGAAAGAAATACATTTTTCAGCAAGTTCGTCATTGAATTTCTAGAGCTTCAATAAAATGTGCAATCGTGTTGGTCAGACACATTTAACTAGGGTGCAAAATCCAATTGCCAATGCATGGGCTCTTGAAGGCTCAGTGAGCGCTATAGCATTTTCTTTAAAAATCCTAAATCGGTTTTAAAAAGTGCATGTTTCATGGCAAGAATAGTATTGTCAGCTAGTCTGACAAATCTTGCTTATCGCTGATCATACACTAGTTTAATAGTCCTGGGTGAATTGGTTACACGTGTACTAATCGGGGTCTGACGCCAGCTGTGTAACTACACTATTCCTGAAATGGAAACAGCGTCTCGGGGTATTTATTTTGACAAAAGCCTAATTGCACGTTTGAATGCAGATATACGATACAAAGCAAAACCTGGACCACTTTAATATCGAGCGTCACTTCACTAAATACTGGGACAAACCAAAAAAAAAAAAGACGACGTCTGGCATTGCCTGAATAAACCGAGGGAAGCAGCGGATTTTGTCTAGGCTTCATTTTTGCAAAGATATCAACCAGGCCATCAAAATCAAGTTTTTTTCTCCAATGATTTTGCGATTGCCATTAGCAGCAGGTCCGAGGACTGGTCGTGGAAGTTCGTAAATAGCTTTTAAGCAAACAGGAAACACACCCGTCGCTTGCAGTGGTTACTGGAAGAGTGAAGACTACCTTGGGAACAGTAATTTGAGACTAGCAGTAATTAGAGAAATAGTCTTTAGCTTTAAAAGGGGGTCATGTGTCCAGATTGAATCGTGTTCATTTAAATAGATAAATGCTACTCTTCGTTTATATAAACGCTGTATGTGTGCAATCGCTCTACCCCTGAAAAGGAAATGTTTAAAATAATCATGCTGCAGGGGTGATTTTAAAAGTGAAATTCAAGTTTACAGTCATTTCTTTTACACAGAAAACCACATGCTGTAAAAAAAACCACGCATCCTTAGAGTTGTACCAGCTCAAAAAGAGACCAAGAGGGGTGCTGAACACAAAACCTGACAATGCGAGCAATATAGAGCCTCGGTAATCGTATCCCGCTAAGCAATAAACAGCAGAAAAAAACGAAGAATACATTTCAGTGCTGTTCTGGAAATTAACTGACAGATACTTCAAATAATAATAATATCTTTGCATAGTGGAGCGTTTAAAAAAGGGAGCCAGCAGGCATTTCTATTAGAGAAGAACGAAGGAAAAACAACAACAACATTGAGGCATTCGGAGTTAAATTTATTTATTTATTTATTTATGTATTTGTTACACGCCAGTTTGATAGGCGTGGACGATACAAAACAAAGAAAGTTACATTTATTTGGAATGAAAGTTGAATTGTTTGCGACTCACGGGTGTTGCAGGACCAGGCGTTGACAAGGCCGATTCAAATAAAATGTAAAAAACTGAAAGGCGCCGGGCAAGTAAATCGAAAACGAGACAACGTTGTTTTTTGTATTTCATTATATCTATCTGTCTATCTGTCTATCGAGAGAGAGAGAGAGAGAGAGAGAGAGAGAGAGAGAGAGAGAGAGAGAGAGAGAGAGAGAGAGAGAGAGAGAGAGAGAGAGAGAGAGAGAGAGAGAGAGAGAGAGAGAGAGAGAGAGAGAGAGAGAGAGAGAGAGAGAGAGAGGATATTTTAACTATTTAATTATTCAAATCAATTGTTTAAATTGATTATAAAACAAACGTGATTTGTCCCACAACAGCAGATTGTGGATGCAATTCGTCAGCGTTTCTGATTTGCTCAATATACCTGATGTTGAGAACGCCTCGCTTCTGGGGTTTAAAAATGCCTGTGATCAGAATGTTGTGCAAACCACAAACGTATTATCAACCACAAATACATTAACCACCTGCCCATCAATACAATATCAACCACAAATACATTAACCACCTGCCCATCAATACAATATCAACCACAAATACATTAACCACCTGCCCATCAATACAATATCTCCCACAAATACATTATCCACCTGCCCATCAATACAATATCTCCCACAAATACATTATCCACCTGCCCACCAATACAATATCTCCCACAAATACATTAACCACCTGCCCATCAATACAATAATCTCTCCCAAAAAATGTTCTAACAACTTTCAGTTGTTATTTATTACAAAAACAAGTGATTCACGGGCATTATCATGGAGACATTATATATGTGAACAGCTGGTTATTACATTTGTGGGAGAGATTACATTTGTGGTTTGTACAGCGTGTCTGTATCTGGCACCACTGTAGGACACAGCCCTGAGGAACTGGCACAGCAGCTGCACATGCAGATCTCAAATGCAGTTCAGGGAGGCTTCAGCGGGTTCAAAGTACAGTACATGAACATGTTTCTGCAATGCATACTTTTAAAAAGTTCACTTCCAATCGTATTTCCAACAGCAATGTCAATGTAGAATAGTTTTGATTGTACTGCAGTTGAAATTTGATTTCAGTGTTACTGTAACTTCAATACAAACTGACAGGATGCATTTGGCTTAGACTCCTGATTATAAGAATTACTGATGAGACACATTTCTTATCCTAGTCCTTTTGAAATTCATATTAATGAGAGTTAACTGCATATATAATACTGGTATATATAAAAAAAGTAACTGAAACAAATATATTGAACAGTTTGCATAAATGCATGAAAAATGAATAATATATTGAATAGTTAAATAGATTGTGTAAACTTTTTCAGCAGTTAAGTTTATAACACCATGGGATTGCATTACAATAAATTCTGTCCCTTCTATAGTAAAGCCACCCCTGCTATTTTGTCAGTCCCTTGAATGGCCTTAATAGCACTTTAAATTAATAAATACTTTTTTTTTCCCCAGCAGCTACTAAACAGAATCCCGTGTGCTGCCATGGACAGTGTGAAGATGGAGTCTGTCCAGATTAAAGAGGAGTTCCCTGAACTTGAACCTGTCCCCATTAGAGTGGAGTCTCCTGGACTGGCTTCCCTCCCCATTAAACAGGAGCTCTGTGAGGTGCAATGGGACAGCAGCCAGCCAGAGGTCCCTGAGATTAAAGCTGAGCACGATGAATTGGAGATCCCCCAGACAGAAGAACCCCTTCCTGTGAAACAAGAAGAGGGGGCTGGAAATTGTCTGTATTAAACAGGAGCCCCCTGAAGTAGAGTTTGAGCACATGGAACCAGGAAGGAAGAATCCGAGGACTTCAAACCAAACATCCCTGAGCTGGAGCCTGTACGCCTGCGGGAGTGTAGCGTGGTGCTGGAGAGAATCTGCGTGAGAGAGCGAGGCGCTGGAGAGGAAGACTCTCCCAACAGCACGCAAGGAGGTGGAAAGGAAGACGGGCAGTCATATTCACAATGCAGTCCTGCAGGTGAGTGACTCCCAGTAGCTGTGACATTGTCATTCTAGATTGCGTGATATCCACAGTGTGCTTGAGAGGCAGGGAGCATAGCAGTTAGATTACTAGGTATTTGTTTTTCTTGTACCATTCCAGCCAGTTCAAGATAGGACTCACTACTGGTGAACTTAAGATATAGGTCTAATATTGCTAGAAATATATAATTGAGAAATTGCATAATTGCATTGTGTGTTAGGGGAAATAGACCTGAAACATTACAGGAGAACTTTGAAGGCAGATTTTGATCCTAGGGCTCGGTTTCACCAGCATCAGTCTTTACTGACTTTGCTTTTACAGGTTTTAAGTTTAACTTTGTGTTTTTAAGCTGGTGTAACGCAGTGCAAGCCCTCACAGATGAAATATACATGCTTGAATCCACTCCTCCACCTAGCCACACGCCATAAGCCTACAAACAGTCTCTCCTTACTTTCTTTCCTGTTCATATTTTCCAGGTGGAGGATATCCTGACTGTGGAAAAGGATTCAGTCCATTAGGAAACCTTGAAATACACCAGCGAATTCCCACAGGAGAGAAGCCGTATTGCTGCTCTGACTGTGGGAAGTGTTTCAGTAAAGCAGGGGGCCTGAAAACACACCAGCAAATTCACACAGGAGAGAAACCGTATCGCTGCTCTGACTGCGGGAAGAGTTTTAATTTATTGCAAAACCTGAGAAGACACCAGCGGATTCACACAGGAGAGAAACCGTATTACTGCTCTAACTGTGGGACGAGTTTCAGATATTCAGGAGACCTTAAAATGCACCAGCGGATTCACACAGGAGAGAAACTCTAAAGACCATGTTCAGTGGGACTTCTCACTCAATAGGAAAATACATTAACCTTGCATTATGAGTCTCTGTGTAATTATGTTGTGTATCAGCCTCGACCTTGCATTTTAAATGGTAAAAATTAGGCATGGGCACCAATATGTATATTTTGATATGATATCAATAATTTCCATATGGCTGTCATAGAGGCATAATTTGTATTGCTAATACTGCTAAAAATATAAACGCAGTATAATCAAGTTTTTATTATATTAATATACAACAAACCCTATACATAGCGATCGCGATCAGTCTCTTAGGCAAACACCACACACTAAAGTATTATTTAACCATTGTATATGCAGCAAGCAATGGCACATTATTATTATTATTATTATTATTATTATTATTATTATTATTTATTAGCAGACGCCCTTATCCAGGGCGACTTACAACTGTTACAAGATACCACATTATTTTTACATACAATTACCCATTTATACAGTTGGGTTTTTACTGGAGCAATCTAGGTAAAGTACCTTGCTCAAGGGTACAGCAGCAGTGTCCCCCACCTGGGATTGAACCCACGACCCTCCGGTCAAGAGTCCAGAGCCCTCACCACTACTCCACACTGCTGCCCCCCACATATCAGGATACTGGTATCTCAATGTCTGGCGAATGAGCATTTATTTGAAATCCTGTTCTTCCTTTGCTGTACTGAACGGTTTTAAAATAGTTTCTTCTTACTATTTTAGGATCTAGTGGTAGTTGAGACACAACTACAGAAGCATTTCGAGATCAACGATGAGAAGGGAACTGCAGTGGTCACAGTTCAGCAGTAAGTTTGAATTCCTTTCCCGTGCATGGAGAGACTGAAAGCTGGCTGAAAAATATGCCAAGAGATAAACTCACAGTAACGAAACACGCTTAAATGTGTGTTGGGTGCGAAATCAACAGAAAAAATGGGCTGGAGTCCCTTGCGAAGATTCAGCATGGTTCTGAAAGGGAACCTACCCTTATGCCTCAAGAGGAAAGTCTTTGACCAATCCATGCTGCCAGTGCAAAACCTGGACCCTCAATGCAAAAATGACTCAAAAATCACAAACGACTCAACGGAGTATGGAAAGATGCATGCTGGGAATAAGGAGACAGGAACAGGAAGGAGCGCAAACAAAAGCAGGCGATGTCATAATCAGAGCGAAAAAACTGAAATGGCAACGTGGGCCGGACATGTAGCAAGAAGAGGCCATCGCTGGACCAAGGAGATGCTAGACTGGATCCCAAGAGATATAAAGAGACCAAGGAGAAGACCTCCAGGGAGATGGCAAGATGAAATTAGGAAACACGTGGAGCAGCGTGGAGGAGAGACACAGCAGACAGGCCTTGGGGAGGCCTTCATCCAGCAGTGGATTGAAAAAGGAGGAGGAGGAGGAGGAGGAGGAGGATGATGATGATGATGATGATGATGGTGGATGATGAGCAGCAGTGTGGAGTAGTGGTTAGGGCTCTGGACTCTTGACCGGAGAGTCGTGGGTTCAATCCCAGGTGGGGGACACTGCTGCTGTACCCTTGAGCAAGGTACTTTACCTAGATTGCTCCAGTAAAAACCTAACTGTATAAATGGGTAATTGTATGTAAAAATAATGTGATATCTTGTAACAATTGTAAGTCGCCCTGGATAAGGGCATCTGCTAAGAAATAAATAATAATAATAATAATAATGATGATATATATATATACACACACACACAGTTTCAGACAATTTATGACCATGATTTATTATGAAACAATCTTAAAACATAAATAATTCAATTGTGTATAACACATCAGGGCTTCAACAGTTTTGCGATAAAACGAAATTGCTTATTGTTGCGTATTAGATGTATTAATAGAAGCGTTAGAGATAATACAATAACAAAAACAGAACTTATAGAGTATGCAGCTTCTCATTCTTCAGGGATCTAAACAGCTGGTCTCATGCTGTTTCCTGCTGTCGCCTTGTGTTATTTAACACTACGAACACACAGCAGAAAAAAAATAATGGATTGATTTGGAGAATACTTTTATAAACTGACTATGCGCTAATGTAATGACACACTGACAGTATAAGCGAACTGAAACGGTTTAATAGAGCAATCCTGAAACTAATTCCTCGTTTTTAAAGACAGTTACAAATTAAATACATTGATTTGAATGTAATAACTCCCCTTCATAGTCACACAGGTAGCTGTGTTACTTGTATGCTGCATAAGCACCACTGGCCATCTGTTTTGCATTATTCTGAGATATGCACAGGCTTTAGTGTTTCATTACTTACGCTAATAATGTATTTTTAAAATGTGAGCTTTCGGTATTATAAATGAGATGTACTTTTAAAACATCAAAACGTATCTCAGAAAAATGCAAAATTCATTTACAGGCAGAGCAGCTGAAGATTCGGTGTAAACAGTGCAGCAAACTTGTTGTTAGTCAAAATTTGTAATTCTACAAAATTCTGTGGATGATGTCATGATTATTAGAATAGAATGTTCATTCCCAGAGGATCCAAAGTTCCCAGTTTGAAGATAAACTCTCGTTCCTTTTGTTTCCGAGCAACATTTGTTCCATAGCACTGATTGATCACACCGACTGTGATGTGTCTGTCTGTCTGTCAATCGTGTGTGTGTGTGTGTGTATGAATAAAAGAGAAAAGGATATTTCAGGTACTTAAAAAGGTAGAATAATTGATAACAAATCAATTATCAGGACGTTTTGGACTACAAGTCCTTCATCGGCTGAATACAAAAAAACAGTGCTTATATTCAGCCGATGAAGGACTTGTAGTCCGACACGTCCTGATAATTGATTTGTAATCAATTATTCTACCTTTTTAAGTTCCTGAAATATCCTTTTCTCTTATTGATCATTTTGGTACACAGCAGTTTTCATTTTTCTCAAACTTTTTATATATATATATATATATATATATATATATATATATATATATATGTGTGTGTGTGTGTGTGTGTATTATGAATGTTATTATTTATTTCGTAGCAGACACCCTTATCCAGGGCGACTTACAATTGTTACAAGATATCACATTATTTTTACATACAATTACCCATTTATTCAGTTGGGTTTTTACTGGAGCAATCTAGGTAAAGTACCTTGCTGAAGGGTACAGCAGCAGTGTCCCCCACCTGGGATTGAACCCACGACCCTCCGGTCAAGAGCCCTGACCACTACTCCACACCGCTGCCCCTAGGCATTGACTTAAACCAGTATAAATATGAGCAGTGTAGACCTCTTGTTAGATTAAGATTGTTAAGAAATGTGCATTTGAATACATTCTTCCACTGCTTGCTGTTCTGTAAGTTTAATAAAGTATTAAACTGACTAGCTGTTGTATTGAGTGTGTATCACTCTGCGTGAACCCGTTCCAGAAACTCACACTAGTGAGCCACTTGCCAAATGTTTAGTTTAGGATTAAACTTCTTCCATCAATTGTAATTGTTATATAAACACAATTCCACTAGGGGGAAACCTTTACTGCCCGCTGTGTTCCCCAATCATGTACAATCACAGAGGGGTAGGAGTCAGGCTGTGTTGCAAAGGAGATGCAATGACTCTTGTTGGAGGGTCTCTGTGCTGCAGCCGTGATCTGTGCAAAATAAAGGATTACCTGGCGGTGTTTCATGCAGCTGTACCCTATTTTTCAGAAATTGTACCTGACAGCATTTACAAAGAATTAAAAACATAAAACGGACCGGGTTCACCGCACTCGGATTCGCCAGATCCTATCAGGTTTGGCCCTCGAGTCAAATTGTGTTTTTTTTAAAAACCAAAAACCAGTACTTATAATTAAGACTTTACAAAAGCATAAGTTAGTGCTGCATATTTATTTAAAATAAAAAAAAAACACAGGCAAGTCATTTTATAAACATTTTTATTGATCTGCTTGTTTTTCTTTCTATATACAGCCTCACAACTTACAGACAAGCTTCATCTGCGATCGTCCCTTACCTGCACACAGGGAGAAACATGGCGGGCTATTTTCAGATCAAGTGAAAACATGAATGAATGAACGACTGCCCAAAGGGAACACATAACATGCTAAAAGGTTGAAGCGGAATCTGACAAGCAGGCAGATATGAAGAGGCTGGTGGACATTTCTTTCATTAACATGCGTTTGAACTTGTAAATAAAGTGGTACTTCCTGTTTAGACCAGCATGGCAGCCTCTCTGAGGGGCGTTTTGTGTGTTTGTTACAAACACTTTGCAAACAAAGGATTTTTTAGTTGTATTGCAGTGTTTCCAAAGAAAGATATCGCGCTGCTGCAATTTCTAATGAGTTTACTTCAAATATTAACCTGACAAAGTTATCCTCAGCAGGGGAAAGCCGCAGCAAGGCTGTGTGGAGTTTCACAGAAACGATGCTTTACAGACCAGGAGACGCCATTGAGATCCGTCACCTGCAACAAAATTTGTTTCTGAATAATAACATGGCAGTTTCGCTTTAGCACCACACAAAGACAAAATAAAACGGACGAAACTCCAATTTAAAAACTCCAAAAGAAACAGGATGGATTGTAAAAAAAATCAAAAATAAAATTTCTAACTTGCATTGCCCCCCCCCAACTATACTTGGTTTATTGAGGGAAGTTTACAAAAGCAGGCTGAAATATAAAAAGCATGGACAATGCACATTCAAACCTTGTGCAATATTCGGTCATAATACAGCATCGGGACACTAGAATATTTAATTCGTTTTTAGAAACGTGATGAATTTACAAGACTGATCATCCAGGCGATTTCCCAGCAAGGAAGGTGCAATCGGTTTAATCGTTCCGATCAATTTATTTATTTTCAGATTAATGACGTTTAAATGCTAAACCCTGAAAGTCGTTTCCCACACTGAGTTATCGATTTCTCCTGACTCGTACATAAATTGAGGAATAGTTTCATTTTTGTATATTACCGCTCCCATGCACTGAGACAGCCGGAGTTAAACTGACAGCAGAGAAGCGTCTTGTGACGTCACCGCCCACTTTCTGAAACAACCACAGTGCGACTCGTTGCGTGCATCCTTACCAGAGTGATACACACTAAAATAATAATTACACAGGGACTCATAATGCAAGGTTTAAGTATTTTCCTAATGAGTGAGAAGTCCCACTGAACATGGTCTTTAGAGTTTATCTCTTGTGTGAATTCGCTGGTGCATTTTAAGGTCTCCTGAATATCTGAAACTCTTCCCGCAGTCAGAGCAGCCATACGGTTTCTCTCCTGTGTGGATTCGCTGGTGTCTTTTAAGGTGTCCTGAGCGATTGTAACTCTTCCCACAGTCTGAGCAGCGATACGGTCTCTCTCCTGTGTGAATTCGCTGGTGCCTTTTAAGGTCTTCTGACTGCCCGAAACTCCTACCACAGTCAGAGCAGCAATACGGTTTCTCTCCTGTGTGAATTTGTCGGTGTGTTTGCAGGTCTCCTATCTGACTGAAATGCTTCCCACAGTTAAAGCAGCGATACGGTTTCTCTCCTGTGTGAATGCGCTGGTGCCTTTTAAGGTGTCCTGATCGAATGAAACTCTTCCCACAGTCAGAACAGCAGTATGGTTTCTCTTCTGAGTGAATTTTCTGGTGCTTTTTAAGGTCTCCCGACTGACCGAAACTCTTCCCACAGTCAGAGCAGCGATACGGTTTCTCTCCTGTGTGAATCTGTCGGTGTGTTTTCAGGTCTCCTGCCTGACTGAAACGCTTCCCACAGTTAAAGCAGCCATACGGTTGCCCTCCTGTGTGAATTCGCTGATGCCTTTTAAGGTGTCCTAAGCGACTGAAACTCTTCCCACAGTCAGAGCAGCAGTACGGTTTCTCTCCTGTGTGAATTCGCTGGTGCCTTTTGAGGTCTTCTGACTGACCGAAACACTTCCCACAGTCAGAGCAGCAATACGGCTTCTCTCCTGTGGGAATTCGCTCGTGTATTTCAAGGTTTCCTAACGGACTGAATCCTTTTCCACAGTCAGGATATCCTCCACCTGGAAAATATGAACAGGAAAGAAAGTAAGGAGAGGCTGTTTGTAGGCTTAGGGCATGTGGCTAGGGGGAGGAGTGGATTCAAGCATGTATATTTCATCTGTGAGGGCTTGCACTGGGTTACACCAGCTTAAAAACACAAAGTTAAATTTAAAACCTGTAAAAGCAAAGTCAGTAAAGACTGATGCTGGTGAAACCGAGCCCTGGGATCAAAATCTGCCTTCAAAGTTCTCCTGTAATGTTTCAGGTCTATTTCCCGTAACACACAATGCAATTATGCAATTTCTCAATTATATATTTCTAGCAATATTAGACCTGTATCTTAAGTTCACCAGTAGTGAGTCCTATCTTGAACTGGCTGGAATGGTACAAGAAAAACAAATACCTAGTAATCTAACTGCTATGCTCCCTGCCTCTCAAGCACACTGTGGATATCACGCAATCTAGAATGACAATGTCACAGCTACTGGGAGTCACTAACCTGCAGGACTGCATTGTGAATATGACTGCCCGTCTTCCTTTCCACCTCCCTGCATGCTGTTGGGAGAGTCATCCTCTCCAGCGCCTCGCTCTCTCACGCAGATTCTCTCCAGCACCACGCTACACTCCCGCAGGCGTACAGGCTCCAGCTCAGGGATGTTTGGTTTGAAGTCCTCGGATTCTTCCTTCCCTGGTTCCATGTGGTCAAACTCTACTTCAGGGGGCTCCTGTTTAATACGGACAGTTTCCATCACCTCTTCTTGTTTCACAGGAAGGGGTTCTTCTGTCTGGGGGATCTCCAATTCATCGTGCTCAGCTTTAATCTCAGAGACCTCTGGCTGGCTGCTGTCCCATTGCACCTCACAGAGCTCCTGTTTAATGGGGAGGGAAGCCAGTCCAGGAGACTCCACTCTAATGGGGACAAGTTCAAGTTCAGGGAACTCCTCTTTAATCTGGACAGACTCCATCTTCACACTGTCCATGGCAGCACACGGGATTCTGTTTAGTAGCTGCTGGGGGAAAAAAAAGGATTTATTAATTTAAAGAGCTATTAAGGCCATTCAGGGGACTGACAAAATAGCAGGGGTGGCTTTACTATAGAAGGGTCAGAATTTATTGTAATGCAATCCCATGGTGTTATAAACTTAACTGCTGAAAAAGTTTACACAATGTATTTAACTATTCAGTATATTATTCATTTTTCATGCAAACTGTTCAATATATTTGTTTCAGTTACTTTTTTATATATACCAGTATTATATATACAGTTAACTCTCATTAATATGAATTTCAAAAGGACTAGGATAAGAAATGTGTCTCATCAGTAATTCTTATAATCAGGAGTCTAAGCCAAATGCATCCTGTCAGTTTGTATTGAAGTTACAGTAACACTGAAATCAAATTTCAACTGCAGTACAATCAAAACTATTCTACATTGACATTGCTGTTGGAAATACGATTGGAAGTGAACTTTTTAAAAGTATGCATTGCAGAAACATGTTCATGTACTGTACTTTGAACCCGCTGAAGCCTCCCTGAACTGCATTTGAGATCTGCATGTGCAGCTGCTGTGCCAGTTCCTCAGGGCTGTGTCCTACAGTGGTGCCAGATACAGACACGCTGTACAAACCACAAATGTAATCTCTCCCACAAATGTAATAACCAGCTGTTCACATATATAATGTCTCCGTGATAATGCCCGTGAATCACTTGTTTTTGTAATAAATAATAACTGAAAGTTGTTAGAATATTTTTTGAAAGAGATTATTACATTGGTGGGCAGGTGGTTAATGTATTTGTGGGAGATATTGTATTGATGGGCAGGTGGTTAATGTATTTGTGGTTGATATTGTATTGATGGGCAGGTGGTTAATGTATTTGTGGTAGATATTGTATTGATGGGCAGGTGGTTAATGTATTTGTGGGAGATATTGTATTGATGGGCAGGTGGTTAATGTATTTGTGGTAGATATTGTATTGATGGGCAGGTGGTTAATGTATTTGTGGGAGATATTGTATTGATGGGCAGGTGGTTAATGTATTTGTGGTAGATATTGTATTGATGGGCAGGTGGTTAATGTATTTGTGGGAGATATTGTATTGGTGGGCAGGTGGTTAATGTATTTGTGGTTGATATTGTATTGATGGGCAGGTGGTTAATGTATTTGTTGGAGATATTGTATTGATGGGCAGGTGGTTAATGTATTTGTGGGAGATATTGTATTGATGGGCAGGTGGTTAATGTATTTGTGGTAGATATTGTATTGATGGGCAGGTGGTTAATGTATTTGTGGGAGATATTGTATTGATGGGCAGGTGGTTAATGTATTTGTGGGAGATATTGTATTGGTGGGCAGGTGGTTAATGTATTTGTGGGAGATATTGTATTGGTGGGCAGGTGGTTAATGTATTTGTGGGAGATATTGTATTGATGGGCAGGTGGTTAATGTATTTGTGGGAGATATTGTATTGATGGGCAGGTGGTTAATGTATTTGTGGGAGATATTGTATTGGTGGGCAGGTGGTTAATGTATTTGTGGGAGATATTGTATTGATGGGCAGGTGGATAATGTATTTGTGGGAGATATTGTATTGATGGGCAGGTGGTTAATGTATTTGTGGGAGATATTGTATTGATGGGCAGGTGGTTAATGTATTTGTGGGAGATATTGTATTGGTGGGCAGGTGGTTAATGTATTTGTGGGAGATATTGTATTGATGGGCAGGTGGTTAATGTATTTGTGGTAGATATTGTATTGATGGGCAGGTGGTTAATGTATTTGTGGGAGATATTAAGTCTGATTCTGTATTATTTTATATAAAGTTGTACCAGTCTCACAACCAGCAGTGTGGTTCAATCCCAGGTGGGGGACACTGCTGCTGTCCCCTTGAGCAAGGTACTTTACCTAGATTGCTCCAGTAAAAACACAACTGTATAAATGGGTAATTGTATGTAAAAATAATGTGATATCTTGTAACAATTGTAAGTCACCCTGGATAAATTGCGTCTGTTTCTGTTGCAGGTACTGACAGTAAGTTTGACCATTAGGAGAGTCAAATATCTGCCAAAGTTTTACGCAGCTGTCCAATCATAAGCAAGCAGAGACCGTTCACGGTATGTGTGTTGACAGATTTGCCAAATTGAAAAAGCGAGACGCTATCTAGCCTCTTATTTTAGTTTATTCATGGTTATCTGTGTAAACATGCTATTTATAAATATGTTATAGTCCGCATGCCCGCAAACAGCCAAGTAAGATCAATTTATGCCCGTGGCCGAATTATTTTGAGGACCACTGAGTTGCATTTACATGGACCAAAATGGCAGCTAAATTTGCATCCATTCTAAAAGCCACTTCCGGCTCTTCTCGAAATATATTTTTTTTACATTTTTTTTTCTTTATTAGTATATGAAAATGCTTCCAAACTTAATAATTTAGAAATAAGAGGGAATAATTAGTATATGTAATTATTAATGCTACTATATTTTGTCTTGTTATTCTCAAGTACTCCAGTTAATTTCTAAAATATTAAATATATTAAAAACAACGTTACCTCATGTTCGATTCCCCTTTCATTTAATTATTTATGGTTGGTTTATTTGTGTATTTTCCTCGTTCTCTTTTCGTTGCATGTCGGCACAGTGCTATACTTTACACTCTGAAAACTGCAAACCACTTTATTATCGATTTGTTTGTTTATCTGTTCAAGATTAGAAAATAAAAGCAGCGAGTGAATTTACAGGCACATACTTCCATAATGTATTTACAATAATAAACAGAGTAGTTATTGCTATTGAGAGCATTTCCCTACATTACGATTGTCCGTGTATTTCTTAAAATACACTGAAAAGGCTCTGTTAAAAACCAAAGATTAAAATCAAATTAAACTTACCTAGGTATGCTGGTATTTATAATGTATAGCAATCTGAAGACACTGTAGCGATGTTAAGAAGGAAAACACAAGGCAAGTTCTCAAGGGTTAAATTATTTTTAATTTCTCTGACAGGTCGCATTACAATCGTGTCCACAGCTGCTGTTTCTTTTCAATTCGACCCTGGTAGCCACGCCCACTCCCTTTTATGGAGCGGAGGGAGGCATTGCCCGCTCCAGCCAATCCGGAGCTGACACCTCACCTGGCTGGAAAATCCCAGGCTGACGGCAGTGGGGAAATCCCCCCAGAACGTTCTAAAAGGAAGGGGGCGGGGCCCCAGCCTGACCGCGGGGAACCTCGCTCGGTGGAAAAGTAAGGCTGGTAAAGGATAGGATAGGATAGGATTTTAAAAAGTACATTGGAATAACGAAATTGAATCACACAATAAATACAATGCTATCTGGCCCTAAAAAAAGAATTTACCCTGGCAGAATATCTGATCAGGGTCAAAAACACAAAACACAGACAGATCCTGACCAAGTCCAGACTCAGTGACCACAGCCTGGCCATCGAAACTGGCCGGCACAAAAAAACCAGGATTGCCAAAGAAAAAAGGCTGTGCTGTCACTGTGATCTGGGAGAGGTAGAGACAGAAATGCACTTCCTGTTACACTGTCCCCATAAGCAAATCAGGGACACGTACTTCCCCAAACTGGCCAGTCAGGCCACAACATTCCAGCTGCTCTCTGACTTAGAAAAACTGCCAGTTCTGTTAGGAGAGGAGCAGCAGACACAGAGCTAGCTGCCCAGTATGTAGCTGCCTGCCACAGCCAGAGAGACAGAGAGACAGAGAGACAGACCCTGGAGCACTGGGACCAGGCACTCATGCGCACACATGTCCACTGTAAATACAGAGAGGGAGGGAGAGAGGGAGAGAGGGAGAGAGGGAAATGGAAGGGTTGCTGTTGTTGTTGTATTGTCTGGGTTGTTTTGTGATAATGTTCATTGTTGAATTGCTTTGGCAAAACTCATTTCCATTTTGTCATGCCAATAAAGCATTTTTTGAATTTTGAATTTGAATTTGAATTTGATAGGAAAATGATGTCACAAGTGGGCGGAGTTATAAACAGTGGAGCCTTTCTGGAGCCCGTAGAGCACTCTCTCAGCGCACGCGCAATGCTTTTAACGTATTCCACGCTCGCCCTGGCAAAATGTTTCTTGACATAATCAAGCATTAATTCCCATAAATAACAGTCAGTCACTTTATATTAACGATATTTTGTGTTGTTATTTAAAAATTACCGGTATGACCTGGCGCTGCAACACAGCATCGCCGCAATGTATTCAGTACTGAGTGGGCTCCAAAAATGGAGCCTGTAATTGAGTACCGAACTGCATCCCGGGATTGACTGTCCTATCCTTCTTTATATAGTCCTAGGTTGGTGACTATGAATAATGAAAAGATAGGACAGAGTAGGCGGGGCTTAGGTGGGAGCCCACTCTGCTAAGTCCATTGCGGAAAGAAACACGTTGAATGGGCCGACTTGTAAATATGCGTTAAAAAAAAAAAGCCCTAAAAGTTTGAAAACACTTTATTTGTTCTGCACTTTCATGCTATGTGGAGTATTTTTTTTCTTATTTAGTGTTAGAAATCGTAAGGTGAAGTATAATGGGGGTCAATGGCAGGTCCTCACAAGTATAGAAATACACGGGTGTGTGTGTGTGTGTGTGTGTGTGTGAGTGTGTGTGTCTGTGTGTGTGTGTGTCTCTGTGTGTGTCTGTGTGTGTGTGTGTGTGTGTCTGTGTGTGTGTGTGTGTGAGTGTGTGTGTCTGTGTGTGTGTGTGTCTCTGTGTGTGTGTGTGTGTGTGTGTGTGTGTGTGTCTGTGTGTGTGTGTGTGTCTCTGTGTGTGTCTGTGTGTGTGTGTGTGTGTGTGTGTGTCTGTGTGTGTGTGTGTGTCTGTGCGTGTGTGTGTGTCAGTGCGTGTGTGTGTGTGTCTGTGTGCGTGTGTCTGTGTGTGTGTCTGTGTGCGTGTGTGTGCGTGTGTGTATGTGTGTGTGTGTGTGTGTGTGTGTGTCTGTGTATGTGTGTGTGTGTGTGTCTGTGTGTGTGTGTGTCTGTGTATGTGTGTGTGTGTGTGTCTGTGTGTGTGTCTGTGTGCGTGTGTGTCTGTGTGTGTGTGTGTCTGTGTGTGTGTGTGTCTGTGTGTGTCTGTCTGTGTGTGTGTCTGTGTGCGTGTGTGTGCGTGTGTGTATGTGTGTGTGTATGTGTGTGTGTGTGTGTGTGTGTGTGTCTGTGTATGTGTGTGTGTGTGTGTCTCTGTGTGAGTGTGTGTGTGTATGTGTGTGTCTGTGTGTGTGTGTGTCTGTGTATGTGTGTGTGTGTGTGTGTCTCTGTGTGAGTGTGTGTGTGTGTATGTGTGTGTCTGTGTGTGTGTGTGTCTCTGTGTGAGTGTGTGTGTCTGTGTATGTGTGTGTGTCTGTGTCTCTGTGTGAGTGTGTGTGTGTGTCTGTGTGTGTGTCTGTGTGTGTGTGTGTGTGTGTGTGTGGAGAAAGAGTCTGAATAAAGCTTTGGAAGAAGGAACACGCGTGTCGGTCTCTTCTCCTGTTTTCTTGCCCCGTGAAACGCTACAATATTAACACACTGCCCGATGCGACTGAAAAATCGCGTCCCTGTTGATCGTATCGGGCGGCGTGTCCAAGCCTTTAGACAGAGTCTGCAAGAATATCACTTGTCAACAGCAAATTTGTATTCTGACCTTTATTAGCGATGAAGAATGGGATGAACAGTTTGTAACAAAGCCTGCAAACACACCAGCGAATTCACACAGGAGAGAAACCGTATTGCTGCTCTGACTGTGGGAAGAGTTTCAGTACAATCAACAGCCTTGTAAAACACCAGCGAATTCACACAAGAGATAAACTCTAAAGACAATGTTCAATGGGACTTCTCTCATTAGGGAAAAAACGTTAACCTTGCGTTATAAGTTCCAGTGAAATTGTTATCTTATATATATATATATATATATATATATATATATATATATATATATATATATATATATATATATATATATATACAGACGTGCTCAAATTTGTTGGTACCCTTACAGCTCATTGAAATAATGCTTCATTCATGTATACTTGCATGCCTTTGGTATGTCATAGAATAAAGCAAAGAAGCTGTGAAAAGAGATGAATTATTGCTTATTCTACAAAGATATTCTAAAATGGCCTGGACACATTTGTTGGTACCCCTTAGAAAAGATAATAAATAATTGGATTATAGTGATATTTCAAACTAATTAGTTTCTTTAATTAGTATCACACATGTCTCCAATCTTGTAATCAGTCATTCAGCCTATTTAAATGGAGAAAAGTAGTCACTGTGCTGTTTGGTATCATTGTGTGCACCACACTGAACTTGGACCAGAGAAAGCAAAGGAGAGAGTTGTCTGAGGAGATCAGAAAGAAAATAATAGACAAGCATGGTAAAGGTAAAGGCTACAAGACCATCTCCAAGCAGCTTGATGTTCCTGTGACAACAGTTGCAAATATTATTAAGAAGTTTAAGGTCCATGGAACTGTAGCCAACCTCCCTGGGTGCGGCCGCAAGAGGAAAATCGACCCCAGATTGAACAGAAGGATAGTGCGAATGGTAGAAAAAGAACCAAGGCTAACTGCCAAAGAGATACAAGGTGAAGGTACGTCAGTTTCTGATCGCACCATCCGTCGCTTTTTGAGCGAAAGTGGGCTCCATGGAAGAAGACCCAGGAGGACTCCACTTTTGAAAGAAAAACATAAAAAAGCCAGACTGGAATTTGCTAAAATGCATATTGACAAGCCGCATTCCTTCTGGGAGAATGTCCTTTGGACAGATGAGTCAAAACTGGAGCTTTTTGGCAAGTCACATCAGCTCTATGTTCACAGATGAAAAAATGAAGCTTTCAAAGAAAAGAACACCATACCTACAGTGAAACATGGAGGAGGCTCGGTTATGTTTTGGGGCTGCTTGGCTGCGCCTGGCACAGGGTGCCTTGAATCTGTGCAGGGCACAATGAAATCTCAAGACTATCAAGGCATTCTGGAGCGAAACGTACTGCCCTGTGTCAGAAAGCTCTGTCTCAGTCGCAGGTCATGGGTCCTCCAACAGGATAATGACCCAAAACACACAGCTAAAAGCACCCAAGAATGGATAAGAACAAAACATTGGACTATTCTGAAGTGGCCTTCTATGAGTCCTGATCTGAATCCTATCGAACATCTATGGAAAGAGCTGAAACTTGCAGTCTGGAGAAGGCACCCATCAAACCTGAGACAGCTGGAGCAGTTTACTCAGGAAGAGTGGGCCAGACTACCTGTTAACAGGTGCAGAAGTCTCATTGAGAGCTACAGAAAACGTTTGATTGAAGTGATTCCATCTAAAGGTTGTGCAACAAGATATTAGGTTAGCGGTCCCATCATTTTTGTCCATGCCATTTTCATTTGTTTTATTATTTACAATATTATGTTGAATAAAAAATCAAAAGCAAAGTCTGATTTCTATTAAATATGGAATAAACAATGGTGGATGCCAATTACTTTTGTCAGTTTCAAGTTATTTCAGAGAAAATTGTGCATTCTTCGTTTTTTGTGGAGGGGTACCAACAAATTTGAGCACGTCTGTATATATATATATATATATATATATATATATATATATATATATATATATATATATATATATATATATATATACTAGATCTATGTAACACAGGCTAACTGATTCCATTACCTGAGCAGTTCAACTGACCCACATTGGTCTAAACATGATGGCCCACCCCCTTTCTCCGCAGGAAGCGGCCACATCATGCTGTGGCAGTTCCTATTGGAGCTCCTGACAGACCGGACCTGTCAATCATTCATCAGCTGGACTGGGGATGGCTGGGAGTTCGAACTGACCGACCCAGATGAGGTGAGTGGAATTGTGGGAAACGTAGTTATCTGATAACTTTAATCTTCAGAGAGAGAGAGAGAGAGAGAGAGAGAGAGAGAGAGAGAGAGAGAGAGAGAGATATGGAAAGTGCTAATAAGAGGGAAGAAAATGGATTTAAAGCTCTGGTCAGAATTAATTTTAAGTGGGACCAGTGATAATGTTAGCTAATAAGTATCAGACTGTAAAGCCTGGGTTAGCATTCCTTTAAAAGGGAGCCGTGGTCTGAGCTAGTGGTTAAGGAAAAGGGCTCGATACCAGGAGGTTCAAATCCCAGCTCAGCCACTGACTCCCTGTGTGTGTGTGTGACCCTGAGCGAGTCACTGAACCTCCTTGTGCTCCGTCCTTCGGATGAGACGTAAAACAAACGAGCTCCTATTGGAAGTGACTCATAGTTCACCCCCTAGACCAGGGGTAGGCAACCTTGGCTCTTCCAATCCATTCCACTGCAGGACTTTGTGCCAACCAGACCTTTAATTATTTAATTGACCCCCAACAATAACCAAGGGTCTGGTTGAAACAAAGTCCTGCAGTGGAATGGATTGGAAGACCCAAAGTTAGCTACCCCTGCCCTAGACTCTGCAAGTCGCTTTGGATAAAAGCGTTTGCTAAATGGCTAATTCATAATACGAATGATGGCGTTGATTCTAATGTCCTCAGGTGGCCCGGTTGTGGGGACGCAGGAAGAAAAAGCCCAAGATGAACTACGAGAAGCTGAGCCGTGGGCTGCGGTATTATTACGACAAGAACATCATTCACAAGACTGCGGGCGAGCACTACGTCTACCGCTTCGTGTGCGACCTGCAAAGCCTGCTGGGATACCAGGCTCAGGAGCTGCACGGCATGATGGGAAGCTCCCCCTGAGAGCGAGGACTGAACCAGAGACACTGCGCTTGAGGACCTGATGTTGTTAGATTCATTACTGTTAGAATTGATGTATTTATTTGGCAGATGCCTTTATCCACAGGTGTTACAGGGCAGCACAGGGTTGCAATGCAAGCTTTGTATTGAAATACAGTGTAGTTTACAGTCAGTGCAAATAATAATACTGCTAGAATACAATATGAACTAGGATGCAGCGAGTTAGGATCACAGCGAGTTATATCTACAGTGACAGATTAGCAGTGCAATAGTGCAAGGATAGCGCATCAGCTGAGGATCCAGTGATGTGGCATTATTGTGGCATAGATGTAGAAAGACAGGCCAAGCTAATTCATTATAGTTACAAGTTACAAAATTGTAACTCGTTATTGTAAACTTATTATTTAGATTTTTTTTTAAATGCGTTACAGTTACAAATAGTTACTTCTATGGCTCACATTTTACAGAGCTATTGGTTTCAGTTTATATTCTCTGAAGACCCGGCTATCGAAACCCACTCGCTCCCTCCTCTAGCGAGATGATCTGAAAAGCGCATTCGCGTGACGCGGGAGGCTTCACTCGCGCTGCTCAAGTGCTTTGTGGTTTTATGTGTTAGCCGCAGTCCTTTCTTAGTCCTTGAAGTAACAATTATTTTTTTCACACACAATGTAATCCGTAAAAAGTAATCGTTGCAGTTACAGATTACTGAAAAATGTAATCAGATTACAGGAACACGTAATCAACGATGATCCCTGTAAAATCCCTGTATTTCAAGACCTCAGAAGCCTGTTATTGTGTTCTGGTTTACCTTTGTATATCAAATTACACACATGCATATATATATATGTATATATATATATATATATATATATATATATATATATATATATATATATATATATATATATATATAATCTGTAAAACAGCAGGGAGGGGGTTAAATCCTCCCTGCAGGAAAACATGTGCGTAGGCACATTTGTTTGTTTAATTGTTTCATTTGTTAATTGTTGTTATGCTTTATTGTTTAATTAGTTGTGTTAATTGTTTTATTATTAATTATCCCCCAGCACCTGCTAGTTATTGTTAAATTAGAACCAGGTGCAGGGTATTTAAAGAGTGCAGTCAGTTGGCTCAAGGCTGCTGTGTAGAAGGAGCCAGGTAGTGTGTTCTGTGTCCAAGCAGTCAATGGAAAAACTGTTTGTTTTTGTGTATGTGTAGGGACCTTAGAATAGACACCCCCATAAAGTATTTTTGCTTGTCTTATTATAGTGAGTAGTCCTGTGGATGAAAGTAACCTGAAACTCGTATCTAATAATATAAGGTAGTTATGACGGCCTCCAGCCACTAGGGAGCAGCAGCAGGTACACTGGAGGTTGGGTTAGTATATTAGACCTGATAGTGCAGTGTAGCTTAGTGAATAAGAGTATTAAGAGTGAATAAAATATTATTATCTATGTTATCAATATATTTATCCAAAATGTCCCAATATCAGTAATATGTAGTTTGTTTAGCAATTTCGTTTTGTTAGGTAATGTAATTTCATATGGGAAATGGAATTAATAAATATAAATAGTAACAGGGCCTAGTGGGGTGTAAACACGGTCAGGACTGCCCAGTCCCTGACCACATTCCGGCGCCTCCTTAAGACTCACCTCTTCAAACAATACCTGTAGAACTCCTCTGTTTGTATCCTGGGACACTATCACCCTTCATTTAAATGTGCTTTATTTTGCTCTTATCTGCCCCCTATTTTACTGCATTTAATCCTGTACTTCAGAATACTGTAATCTGCCAAGTGTTTAACCTGTAGTACTTTGTATTTAATCACATCCTGATGTAACTATCACTATTTAATCATATCCTGATGTAACTATCACTAGTATCTGCTGTATTATTGAATTGTGGTTTGTCACACTTGTATTTTGCTTGAACAAAAGTTATTGTATTTCTTGCTCTTATTGTATTACTTGTATTGTAACACTTGAAATGTATTTGCTTACGATTGTAAGTCGCCCTGGATAAGGGCGTCTGCTAAGAAATAAATAAATAATAATAATAAAGAGTAGTTTTAAGCATTGGGAAGAAACTCGCAACAGAATGCCATCAAGTAAACATTCAAATCAACTATATATGTAACATTATTAGTTTATTTAGCAGACGCCTTTATCCAAGGCGACTTACAGAGACTAGGGTGTGTGAACTGTGCATCAGCTGCAGAGTCACTTACAACTACGTCTCACCCGAAAGACGGAGCACAAGGAGGTTAAGTGACTTGCTCAGGGTCACACAGTGAGCCAGTGGCTGAGGTGGGATTTGAACCGGGGACCTCCTGGTTACAAGCCCTTTTCTTTAACCACTGGACCACACAGCCTCCAAACAGCAAGGGTGCCAGGTAAACGGCTTAGCCATCCTGCAAGCTAGTCAGGGACCAGCATACCGTGTAGTAAGCACTCCGAAGGAGCTAGGTGTTTGTTTTGCTTGTTTTTGTGTTCGGTTTTTTATTAAAGAAAAATGAGCGCGTCAGCGCTGGAAAACTCCATTTCTGTGTCCTGGATCAGTGTTTTTAAAGGGGCAACGAACCTGAGTGGTGCAGTTTTATTACAAATCACAGATAATCTAATACACAACCTTCAGATCTACACCCTGAGTAACATGGCAAAAACCAAAAAAGTTTTTGTAACGAATACAATTATTCCATAACTTGTATTTTCATTTTAAAACACCTGGTACTACACTAAGTTACAGCAGTCTCTGTTTGCAAGCCCTGATTTCAGACACTTCCTTGGTCAGTCAAGACAGAGACAATTACACATCTAGGACATTTTATAAATCATATGTGTGCATTTTCGTAATAAAATAATGCATTGAAATGAAATTCCAAGTCTCAAATTCAAATGGTCTTTATTGCCACAAACAAGTATTGCCAAAGTTAATGCAGCAAATGTCAAAACATTGGACATTTATATATTACAAAATAACAGTGCTCTCTGTCTGTCTGTCTGTCTATGTACTGTCTGTCTATCGTTGTATATAACTGTCTGTCTGTGCATGTCTAGCTATCCAACATGAGGAGCCCTTCATTAGCATGGATGTTTTGAATGCTCTCTCATATTAATGTGGATGAGTCTGCATGTGTGCACCGTGTGTGTGCGTGTGCATGAAAAAGACTTGGAATAAATAAGCTGACTCTGCACACATCCTGCTGTATACAGACTACAGCAGACCTTTGAATCTGACATGCATGTCTTTAACAATGGCTAAAAACTTAACCTCCAAACCCTGAACTATAATAGACCATCCGCTACAATAGAACGACTGCAGTAATCCGTGGACGTTCAGTATCCAGGTTACAGCTATTCATGAGCTCACTAAGCCGTTCCTAATAAGTTATAAGAGCAGTGTGTGTGTATTAGATTAGTCTTGTGGGGAGAGTGCTCACACCCACTGAGAGAGCAGCTGGGCAGGGTGAAGGTTAATGGATGTTGATTGTGAGTCAGTGACTCGATGAACATGTCATTAATAATAATAATAATAATAATAATAATGTGCAAAATATCAGATGTGTTTAACAGCACCAGCAGACATGAGAGAGAGAGCGAGAGTGTGTTATTGAAACTAGAAGAGACCGAGTCAAGCAGACCAGCGTTTGGGCTCAAGTGCCTTCATCAGTGTTATTGAAACCAGAAGAGACTGAGTCAAGCAGACCAGCGTTTGGGCTCTAGTGCCTTCAACAGTGTTATTGAAACTAGAAGAGACTGAGTCAAGCAGACCAGCGTTTGGGCTCTAGTGCCTTCATCAGTGTTATTGAAACTAGAAGAGACCGAGTCAAGCAGACCAGCATTTGGGCTCTAGTGCCTTCATCAGTGTTATTGAAACCAGAAGAGACCGAGTCAAGCAGACCAGCGTTTGGGCTCTAGTGCCTTCATCAGTGTTATTGAAACTAGAAGAGACTGAGTCAAGCAGACCAGCGTTTGGGCTCTAGTGCCTTCATGATTTCCATTACACAAGAGTAGATGTTAAAACTTCATGCTGATTTGAACTCGGCTCTCGCCAAGATAAGCACCAACTAAGACGTAGCTTTACAGTAAACTAATGTGATCCATGTGTCTCCATCCATTTATGCTTCCTTCCATATGATGATGTAGATATCCTTCTGTCTGGTGTTAATGGCTGAAGTGTAATGCTGGCTCCAGGGATCAGCTTATTTTGCCTCCCTGGCGCATCAGCACACACAACGGCTGCGATGCTGGCTCCGGGGATCAACCACAGTGCGGTCTCCCGAGTGCATCAGCATGACAACCGTCTGGATTGAGCTAAGTAGGGTACATCTCTGGGGTCTTCAAGTGAGCACCTTCCAGTGTTTCGTAGACTAGCCCACGACACCTCAAGAGGGCTCGACGGTGATTCTGGCATCCCAGCATCAGCCCCCTCCGTCCCCCACTCAACTCAGCCCAGCTTACTTACCCGTACATCAGCGTTTCTTTCTTTCTATTGTGCTTGAGATCCCCAGCCAGAATCTTTCCGTCTCAACCACAGCCAGTTGCTGCTTCTCCATGGCCAGGCTGTGCTCACTGAGCCTGTACTTTGTTAAGGTCTGTCTCTGTTTACTGTTTTTCACCCTGGTCAGGTATTCAGCCAGGGTGTAGTGTCTTTTAATATATTACATGTTATAATTAAGTAAGTATGTATGAATATATCTATATAATGACACATTGTTTCCAAATTATATTGATATATTATATTTCCAAATCTATTTTAACATGTCAAAAACTATATATTTAGTCAATATATTTATACATTACAACAGAAATAAGCTGCATATTTCAAGATGTATTAGAGTGTATTGCAACACATTAATATATATAATGTATGTACCAAAAATATACAACTTTATATTGCCAATAGGGCAGCAGTGTGGAGTAGTGGTTAGGGCTCTGGACTCTTGACTGGAGGGTTGTGGGTTCAATCCCCAGTGGGGGACACTGCTGCTGTACCCTTGAGCAAAGTACTTTATCTAGATTGCTCCAGTAAAAACCCAACTGTATAAATGGGGAATTGTATGTAAAAAAAAAAATAATGTAATTGTATGTAAAAATAATGTGATATCTTGTAACAATTGTAAGTCGCCCTGGATAAGGGTGTCTGCTAAGAAATAAATATTAATAATAATATATATATTTACATATCTTTAAGAATTATCCGTACAAGGGACAAAACACACAGAAACAAATAGGTGCTTCTAAATGATTAAAAAAATTACCCTAAAAAAACAAAAGTATTAGAACACAACCAGCATTTCTTTGAATCTGTAATTAACTCCTATTTAAAAAAAAAAAAAAAACACCAGCTGTCACTTTTAGAAAACTAGAATGCAATCCAATGTTTGCGTCTCACCTGGTCGACTGGAGGAGAGAGACAGAGAAGGGAGAGCTTTGCCGGGCTGTGATAAGACAGTATCTTCTCATATACCTGAACCCTTCTCATGTATCAAGCATTTTGATTGGTCGTTTGCGTAGAAACCCAGCCGCAACAACCAATCAGAATGGTTTTTATCGTGCTCGAACTTGTAAGCGAGAATATGAATTACTACCGATGCAGCGATACAGTCCTGCAAACTCATGACAGGACCGCAGAATGACTTCTCGGACACATAACATGTTTAGGAAATGACTCTGTATCCTGTCATACATGGATCAGTTTGAGTCTGTAATTACAGCTTGCAATTATTATTATTATTAATTTATTAGCAGACGCCCTTATGCAGGGCGACTTACAATTGTTACAAGATATCACATTATTTTTTACATACAATTACATTATTTTTTACAAATTATTTTTACATACAATTCCCCATTTATACAGCTGGGTTTTTACTGGATCAATCTAGGTAAAGTACCTTGCTCAAGGGCACAGCAGCAGTGCCCCCCCACCTGGGATTGAACCCACGACCCTCCGGTCAAGAGTCCAGAGCCCTAACCACTACTCCACACTGCTGCCCTATATTTCTTATATAGCGTTTTTACAGATCAAAAAAAAATAAATAAATAAATAAATTAATATACTTAATTAATATCCTTTTTTAAAGGAGTGACAAAATGTACATCATTTATAAAAATCAGGCAGAGAAATCACAGCCTGATCTTTAGGGTCCATTCTCTTACCTATAGTGACGTTAATACTACCCCCCCCCCCCCCCCTTAATGATCCATTCCTTCACTCATCTTAGCACCAGCAACAATATAACTGTACCCCTCTCTGCATTTACACAGGCTTTAAAAAAATAAACACGAAGTGAATCTAGAAGTTTTATTACAAAACCTCATTTTTGTTCTATCCAGTATTTTAAAAAACCCTTGCAGAACAAACTTGGGTCTTTAGTAGATATGGCTGTGACTCATGATGAACTGTTTAAAATAAGGATGTGATGATCAATTTAAACACAATAAGAATTAGAAACCTAATATCATGAATGAAAGATCCCAGAGATTCTGCATCAGCAGCATGGCTGGGTAACCCATTCCACTCCCTCACCAGCTCTCTGTGTGAAGAAGCGTCTCCTTCCCTCTGTCCTACGTCTGTCTCCACTTTCCAGCTGCGTCCTCTGATCCTGGTATCTGCGCTTCAATTATTGGTCAGGGTTTGTCAACTTATTTTAAGATCCTCCCTAATTTGTCTTAGTTCCAGTCTCAGTAGATTGAGTTCTTTCCCCATTTCTCTCCCCTGTGCTCCCTGGGATTAACAGAATGGACCTCCTTAACAGTCCAGCCTCTGTCTCTCTGCTCTGGGCTTGGAGCACTGCAACGCCCAGTAAAGGCCAGGCCCAGTTCTCTTGCAGTTCTCGCTTCTCTCCAGGCAGATGAAACAGAACCTGTGCCTACAGCCCTGGCAGCACACGTACTTACACCCCCCTGTGTGCATGGTGAGCTGGTGGCACTTAGGACAGGCTCGAAACAGAGGGCACCCCAGCACCTTGCTAGCGGGCTCTGTGACAATGCTACAGGAAAGCAGGGCTGAGATCAGACCACAGGCTTTGTTAGTGCAGCCGGCCCCTTCTCCAGCCTCTTCTCCCCCCTGCCAGGGGCTGAGGCAGGCCCAGCACAAGAGACAGGGCTTCCCTCGGCTGCGGGAACACCCAGGGCAGACGACGCACAGAGCCACAGAGGCGTCATCATCACCAGGGTGCTGCAGGAGGAGGCTGCAGGCTGGGCACTGGGCAGAGAGAGAGAGAGAGAGAGAGAGAGAGAGAGAGAGAGAGAGAGAGAGAGAGAGAGAGAGAGAGAGAGAGAGAGAGAGAGAGAGAGAGAGAGAGAGAGAGAGAGAGAGAGAGGTTCATGTCAATAGGCGGTCAACGGCATTTCACAGTCTTAAAAATGGGAATTTCAACAAATAAAAAGTAAGGAAATTGATTTTTCAAGAATGGTGAGCTCTCCTCTCAGAGGGTCAGTGACAGTGGTAAAGCCTGGGTGAGCTCTCCTCTCAGGGGGTCAGTGACAGTGGTAAAGCCTGGGTGAGCTCTCCTCTCAGGGGGTCAGTGACAGTGGTAAAGCCTGGGGGAGCTCTCCTCTCAGGGGGTCAGTGACAGTGGTAAATGGAAGTGAATGGGTTTTAAACCCAGACTGTCAGGTACCTTCTTGTAGAGTTCTGGCCGGTCCTGTGCGATCAGATTGACCCTCTCCTCCAGGGCACAGAGTTCTGGTTCTGGAAGCTGGGTCAGCTTCCGGGTCTCTCTCCAGGACCACTCCTTACCACAGACCGGGCAACGAAACTCGAGACTCTTCTGCAGAAAAAAAACATAAGAGGTCCAGTGGTTAAAGAAAGGGGCTTGAACCCAGGAGGTTCATATCCCAGCTCAGCCACTGAATCCCTGTGTGTGAGCAAGTCACCTAACCTCCTTGTGCTCCGTCCTTCGGATGAGACGTAAAACAAACAAGGTCCTATTGGAAGTCTAGGTCAATTGCAGTTGTTGATGATGCATAGTTCACCCCCCTAGTAGGGGGTGGTGTACGTAACCCAAATGTTCAGTTGTATAGAATATTCACACAGAAAGAAAAGATGCAATAAAACAGGTGATTCACACCCCAGATGTCTACCTGGTCCAGGAGGCTTTTGACAGATTCAGTGACATCAGCAGGGTTGACACTGTGGCCACAGGAAGCGAGAGGGAACTGGGCGTTTCCTAGGAGACAAGCAAGAACAAACGTGAACTAGTGCTGGTGCAGGGTCCCCGAGTGTCTCCCCTGGTAAAGGCACGGCCGCGTGGTGTGCAGGGGGGAGTCACACAGTCAGGGGAGCTCAGGGATCCCCGAGGGTCTCCCCTGGTAAAGGCACGGCCGCGTGGTGTGCAGGGGGAGTCACACAGTCAGGGGAGCGCAGGGGTCCCCGAGGGTCTCCCCTGGTAAAGGCACGGCCGCGTGGTGTGCAGGGGGGAGTCAAACAGTCAGGGGAGTGCAGGGGTCCCCGAGGGTCTCCCCTGGTAAAGGCACGGCCGCGTGGTGTGCAGGGGGGAGTCACACAGTCAGGGGAGCGCAGGGTTCCCCGAGGGTCTCCCCTGGTAAAGGCACGGCTGTGTGGTGTGCAGGGGGGAGTCACACAGTCAGGGGAGCGCAGGGGTCCCCGAGGGTCTCCCCTGGTAAAGGAACTGCCGCGTGGTGTGCAGGGGGGAGTCACACAGTCAGGGGAGCGCAGGGGTCCCCGAGGGTCTCCCCTGGTAAAGGCACGGCCACGTGGTGTGCAGGGGGGAGTCACACAGTCAGGGGAGCGCAGGGGTCCCCGAGGGTCTCCCCTGGTAAAGGCACGGCTGTGTGGTGTGCAGGGGGGAGTCACACAGTCAGGGGAGCGCAGGGGTCCCCGAGGGTCTCCCCTGGTAAAGGCACGGCTGTGTGGTGTGCAGGGGGGAGTCACACAGTCAGGGGAGTATTCTAATTGCATTGCCGTCTACTGATAACTGAAAAACAACTTACTCAAATCCGAGGGCATTTTACTTATATAACTTTCTAACTGTCTTACGTTCTAACTATAGTACGGAGGAGGCTGTATGGTCCAGTGGTTAAAGAAAAGGGCTTGTAACCAGGAGGTCCCCGGTTCAAATCCCACCTCAGCCACTGACTCATTGTGTGACCCTCAGCAAGTCACTTAACCTCCTTGTGCTCCGTCTTTCGGGTGAGACGTAGTTGTAAGTGACTCTGCAGCTGATGCATAGTTCACACACCCTAATCTCTGTAAGTCGCCTTGGATAAAGGCGTCTGCTAAATAAACAAAAAAAAAATAGTACCTATTTCAATACAATACCGTCCTCATGTTACACATTCTATACGTCCTCTTGTAATTCTAGCTGTATATTTAAGACGTTTCAAACTGAAACCGAACCAAAATCAAAAGCGAAAGCATATGCATGTAGACCCTACAATGCGCACCATAAACCTCCAATCCCCAGTCGCTATCACTCCAGGTGCATTCACCAATACGCAGCCATATCTTCCGCAGTTCAGGGCAGCCGGTGCTTGTTCAGTCGTGGGAAACCACCTTGGGTTTCGCCCGTCACCTCCACCGTGCTGAGTTTTGACTGTGTGTCTGTAGTAAGCATGCACTTCTGCAAACTCTTCTTCGGTCATTTCTCTTGTTTGTCTGAAGCACAATAAAACCGAACTACGTTTCACTTTCTTTTTGTTTTTACTTCGCGTCTTTCTCCTTCTTAACAAAAAAAAAAAGCACAGCTAAAACGGAACGGTATTAATTAATAGACCCCTTTCTCTTGGTGTGTGTGTTTATCGAGTAGACTTTGTTTCTATGAAACGTAGACCTTTTCAAAGTTCCCTGGAGTTAAAGCACAGCAAAGTTCGATAAAGCACAGGGGAAAGCACAGGGAAGCACTGTAAAGCACAGAGATGTCTGGTAAAGCATAGGGAAGCATTGTAAAGCACAGAGAGGTCTGGTAAAGCATAGGGAAGCATTGTAAAGCACAGAGAGGTCTGGTAAAGCATAGGGAAGCATTGTAAAGCACAGAGAGGTCTGGTAAAGCATAGGGAAGCATTGTAAAGCACAGAGAGGTCTGGTAAAGCATAGGGAAGCATTGTAAAGCACAGAGAGGTGTGGTAAAGCATAGGGAAGCATTGTAAAGCACAGAGAGGTCTGGTAAAGCATAGGGAAGCATTGTAAAGCACAGAGAGGTCTGGTAAAGCATAGGGAGGCATTGTAAAGCACAGAGAGGTCTGGTAAAGCACAGGGAAGCATTGTAAAGCACAGGGAGGTATGGTAAAGCATAGGGAAGCATTGTAAAGCACAGAGAGGTCTGGTAAAGCAAATTTAAAAACATGGCAAACTATGGTCAATTAATTAATTGTATAACCATCAGGAAAGCATTGGAAAACTGCAGTATTATGAGTAATGAAATGCTGTGTTATAATGTCAGTAATAAAGTCGAGTCCTGTTTCGATTCAGTATTTGTAAAAGGCTTCCCACTTTCTCCCCGTGTTTCTGTACTCTGAGCTCAAACCCCGCTTACCTCTCTTTCTCTGCGGCTCCAGGAGTCGATATGTTCTGTCCGCGTTTGGAATTAACGTCAAATTCGGTTTTCTTGAAAATACAACATCCCTGCTCGGGAACGCCATTTTTTTTTTTTAACTAAAACCAGGAAGACCATAAACTAAACTAAACAACCGTGTTAGTTGCTTATCAGCACCGAGGCAGGAAACGAACAGCTGTAAGGGGAATTCAAGCCCTTACTGATATGTTTATCAGAGGTAAAACACGTTGAAGTGTTTATTAACACTAGCAACACCAGTCCGCTTTAAAGGAGTGTTATAAAAACTGAACAGACACATGGCAAATGACATTTAATAGAGAAAAGTGTAAGGTACTGCACGCAGGCAATAAAATGTGCATTATAAATATCATATGGGGGATACTGAAATTGAAGAAGGAATTTATGAAAAAGACCTAGGAGTTTATGCTGACTCAGAAATGTCTTCATCTAGACAGTGTGGGGAAACTATATATTGTGAGAAGTGTTGAATTTAAATCAAGGGAAGTAATGTTAAAACTTCACAATGCATTAGTAAGACCTCACCTAGAATATTGTGTTCAGTTCTGGTCACCTTGTTACAAAAAGGATATTGCTGATCTAGAAAGAGTGCAAAGAATAGCAACCAGAATTATCCCGGGTTTAAAAGGCATGTCGTATGCAGACAGGCTAAAAGAATTGAATCTATTCAGTCTTGAACAAAGACGACTACGCGGCGATCTGATTCAAGCATTCAAAATCCTAAAAGGTATTGACAATGTCAACCCAGGGTTCTTTTTCGACCTGACAAAAGAAACAAGCACCAGGGAAATGAAGATTAGATAAAGGGGCATTCAGAACAGAAAACAGGAGGCACTTTTTTACACAATAATCGTGAGGGTCTGGAACCAACTCCCCAGTAATGTTGTTGAAGCTGACACCCTGGGATCCTTCAAGAAGCTGCTTGATGAGATTCTGGGATCAATAAGCTACTAACAACCAAACGAGCAAGATGGGCCGAATGGGGCCTCCTCTCGTTTGTAAACTTTCTTATGTTCTTCTTATGTTCTAAAAAAACCTTATGCTTTAAAATCTAAATCCCTACATTAGCACTGACAACATTACCGCTGCCCCCTCTCTAAGGGAGGGCAAAGCAAGGCTGTAGGACCTGTTTTCTTAACTCTTATTTGATTAGCAACACTATCCCCTTTAAAGAAGCGTTAATCCAGGTTTTAAAAATCAATTTCCTAACATCTTATTAAAACCAGCAACACTGTGTCTTTAAATAAATAAATAAAATAATGTTATTACTTCTTGTGGATATATATATATATATATATATATATATATATATATATATATATATATATATATATATATATATATATATATATATATATATATATATACTGTATATATATACTGTGTGTATATATATAAGTATACAGTGATGACAACAGGTCAAATGGTGAAAATAAAGGAAAAACTAAGATGAGATCGGGCACAAAGTTGTAATTCTTAACCTTTGGTAATACACCTGTAAGTCATACAGTAATTACTTTGCAGTTTGGCGCTACCTGCTGGATATATTTGATACTGCATTCTCAGGCAAATATGCAGATAGGGGTGTAGATTCTTCAGCGATGACGAGTGTCATTGTCAATTAACAGCTTATACGTCACCCGTATTCTATATTGTCATGGAATCATTGCTATTTTGCTTGAAAAAAAAATGCAATTATTTTATTGAAAATGAACATTTTATTAAAAATACCGTTTTCAAAAATGTGTTGTTTATTTATTACAGAAATACATAAACAGCTCCTTATTATATAAAGGTTAAATGTGCACCTTATGTATAACAATTACCTGGAATTAGGGTAACAAACTAACTATATATAAACTACATATAAATACATATATAGGTGCAATCAGAAGCAAATTTGTAAGCAAATTAAAATGTACGGGTCAATTAAGAAACTTACACAGCTTGTCTCTCAATTTATTTTCAGCACCTCGGACAGCGCGGTATATCCGTGATGTGAAATCTGTGAAACCAGCCTGTCAAATTCCCACTACATCTAATCCTGGGCACAGATTCGGTGCACCAAACGCTACAAGAGAATGTTCAAGTGAAAAGCAATTCCACAATACAACCCTATTTGGTGATCAATTATTTAGAATCACTTAGAAATGCATATGCATATATATATATATATATATATATATATATATATATATATATATATATATATATATATATATATATATATATATATATATATATATATATATATTTTGCTGGTAGGTGGTGCAGTGAATATAGACACTTCCATATAAAATCGCTGAGAAAGCTGCTGACGCATCTGCTTGTGCTGTAAGCTGAGGGGGTTCCTGCAGGGCTCCCAGCCTCCTCCTCCTGCTCCGATCCTGGGCTCTAGCGTCCGACAAACACGGTTGGGCCAGCAAGACCAACTACTGTCGTCTTACGCTTTTTGGCCTCCCGAGCCATCTGACACCAGGCACAAGGGTGGAACAAACACATATTAAACCAGTCATCGGCAATGGATCCCTGGAGACAGAAGACAGGCGGGGTCAAAACGGGATGGACAGGTGATTTGACCAATCAGCTGATTAATGACAGCGATTCATTTAATGAAACAGTTTACAGCTATCAAAAGTTTTAAGTCATAAAGTCGAATGAAAGCTGCTGAATAACGTTACGTTAACATATTGAATTACAAACCGCTTTGTGGTTTTGCTATATACTTAAACCAATTTAAAATATGTAACATTTCCAAATCTAAAATGAAATACTACTGAGCTACGATTACGGCTTCCGGTGTAGACTTTTACAAGATCATTATGCAGTTTCTTTGATTTCATGATGTTAAATAAAAAATGATGTTCCTATAGTTTTTAAATCATGTCTCAATCATAAAATTTTGGCCATAGCTGTACAGAATATCCCATGAATATTCACAAAGCGCGGTGTTTATTTCAGTCTCGTTCGTGGAACGGCGACAGGACTATGAGCCTCATGGCGCATCCTCGATTTTTTTCATGGGAGGCTGTGTGGTCCAGTGGTTAAAGAAAAGGGCTTGTAACCAGGTGGTCCCCGGTTCAAATCCCACCTCAGCCACTGACTCACTGTGTGACCCTGAGCAAGTCACTTAACCTCCTTGTGCTCCGTCTTTCGGGTGAGATGTACTTGTAAGTGACTCTGCAGCTGATGCATAGTTCACACACCCTAGTCTCTGTAAGTCGCGTTGGATAAAGGCGTCTGCTAAATAAACTAATAATAATAATACCTCGATCTTGTGTCTCTCTCTGAATCCAGTCCTCATAGCCACAGAGGTCCCACAAAGCAGGGTCACCAAACAGCTCTCTCCCATGGCCTGTGCGACCTCCATCTGCAGGAGAGGCAGGCACAGCATTCCAAAGCAGCCTGAGACAGAACACAGAACACAGAACATTGAAACACAGAACACTGAAATACAGAACACAGAACACCGCACATTGAAATACAGAACTCAGAACATTGAAATACAGAACACAGAACACTGAAATACAGAACACAGAACACAGAACACTGAAATACAGAACACAGAACACCGCACATTGAAATACAGAACACAGAACACTGAAATACAGAACACAGAACACCGCACATTGAAATACAGAACACAGAACACAGAAATACAGAACACAGAACACTGAAATACAGAACACAGAACACAGAACACTGAAATACAGAACACAGAACACAGAAATACAGGTAATGCAGTCCAATTAGGGGGGGGGGGGGGGGGGGAGAGTCTGTTTCATTACCGAAACGTTTAAACTTTAGTATGAAACATATTTAAACTTTATCAGATTGGAAATATGTATTAACATCTCTTAAGATATCAGCAAATCTACAGACAGCTAAGTTTTGCCTCACCCGATTATAATGAACTGATTTTGCTTCATAAACCTGCTGAAGCAATGTTACGTTAACACTTTAAATTACACGCCGCTTTGTAGTTTTCGATAAACTGACAAAAATGGAAAAAGGTGACATTTCGAAATCTAACATGAAATACTACTGTACTGTTATTATGGCTTCCGGTAGACTTTCGAGAGATCATTTTTTTCTTGTTTGATTACATGATGCTAAATAAAAGATCTCAATTATGTTCACATATATATATATATATATATATATATATATATATATATATATATATATATATATATTAACAATGTCTCAATCCTTAAATTCTAAGATGTAAGAAGATATGATGGACTTACAGCTTGGCATATCTTCGGCACAGCTTAATATGCCAGAGTCCCACTTTCTGGGGTTCACCTGAAGATGTGCCACTGTCTGAGATTGCTGTAGCATGACCTGCGGTTGTGCCACTGCCACAGGCTGCGCCACTGCCACAGTCTGCGCCATTGCCACAGGCTGCGCCACTGCCATAGGCTGCGCCATTACCATAGCCATTGCCACAGGATATGAAGACCCTAAACAAGCAAAACAGGGAGACAATATCCAAGTGAGTTAAGGTCCTTGTAGCTAACAAGATAGTTTCATCAAATCTCTGCCCCACGCACAGCCATTCGCTACACAGATATCAAATGTGCAGTTCATAGCACACATGTATTATCATTTCATAGCATGATATCTGGTGCTGTACTGGTTTAAAGAAAACTCTGTACAAGCCATGCTTTTAGATGGTCTTCCTGGGTCACCCGGTGAATGACATTGTGGGCAGCAGTGTGGAGTAGTGGTTAGGGCTCTGGACTCTTGACCGGAGGGTTGTGGGTTCAATCCCCAGTGGGCAAGGTACTTTACCTTGATTGCTCCAGTAAAAACCCAACTGTATAAATGGGTAATTGTATGTAAAATAATGTGATATCTGTATAATGTGAAATAATGTATAATGTGATATCTTGTAACAATTGTAAGTCGCCCTGGATAAGGGCGTCTGCTAAGAAATAAATAATAATAATAATAATAATAATTGTCCCCGCCCCTCCACTGGCTTCTTTCCTGTCAATAACCAATCAGCCGATTTCCCTATTGACTGACAGGCTTTCAGCCAGTGACATGACCCAGAAGACACTGCTGGAGTGACCAAGTAAGCGAAGCAGTAACAGACTTCCTGAAAGGCAACGCAAGCAAACTGAGAACTTCGGGCAGTACCAGATGTTGTAAGATGAGAATGCACGCTTGTTATACTATGTGCTTCTTTCAGAACTGCACATCTGAGACCTCTAAGTTTATTAGCTGGAATTAATAATCCATAACTATTAAAAACTAAATCGTGCTGGATTTAGAAACAGTAAAAGAAACGAACATTCAATGGCAAACCTTTCGACTAGAAGTCGTTTTCAATGTCTTCAAATGAGTTAAGAGACAACTTTAGGACCGGAACCTTTGCAAAGCTTTAGTAAATTTGGAAGAAAAAAATAACTAGTTCTGGTCACTAGCTCTCTGCATTATAGATTACATGCAAACACGCTTCTTAAAATTAGTGACGCTGGTCTTTTCCTACACTTTGAATCCTGTTTTATGCTAGCATCATGTTTACATAATACGGGGCAGCAGTGTGGAGTAGTGGTTAGGGCTCTAGACTCTTGACTGGAGGGTCGTGGGTTCAATCCCAGGTGGGGGGACGCTGCTGCTGTACCCTTGAGCAAGGTACTTCACCTAGATTGTTCCAGTAAAAAAAACAAAAAAACAACTGTATAAATAAGTAATTGTATGTACAAATAATGTGATATCTTTATAATGTGAAATAATGTATAATGTGTATAATGTGAAATAATGCGATATCTTGTAACAATTGTAAGTCGCCCTGGATAAGGGCGTCTGCTAAAAAATTAATAATAATAACAACAATAATAATAATAATAATAATTGCATGTGTCCCTCTCTACAGCCCCTAGTGGCCATAGGATGTTGTTGCATGTGTCAATTAAACTGAAAAAAATAAATAACGAATTGGAGTGCTACGTTCCCAAGTTCATCTCCAGTACGCCGGCGTGCAAGGGGATCCGTCAACCAGAAGAACCAGATGTTTTTCACATCTTGACTGACTCTGTGTCCCAATATATCACCTTTGTAAGAAATTATTTTGTGATATTTAACAATCAGGGATGTTCACAGTGTGGTGTCTTGCTGTGCAGTTGCAGAGAATGAGACGGACACTGTGTTGAACTGTATACGAGTTTCCTGGGAGTACAGGACGAGTTTCCTGGGAGTACAGGACGAGTACAAACGCAGACATGGTTGGTTTGGTATCAGCATGTAGAATGAGCTCTGTAGGTGGAGTGTACCCTTGAGCAAGGTACTTTACCTAGATTGCTCCAGTAAAAACCTGTATAAATGGGTAATTGTATGTAAAAATAATGTGAGATCTTGTAACAATTGTTAGTCGCCCTGGATAAGGGCGTCAGCTAAGAAATAAATAATAATATATTTTATTGTTCTATAATACCTCTGAATGTTAGGCAATGCAACTTGAAGTTATTTTAAGATAAGAAAAAAAATAAGAAAAATGACCTTCAAATATTATACTTGGTTAAATATTTCGAATTATAATTCCAATCCTGCCGACACTTGTCCTTTGCTAAGGGCCAACATCAAAAATTTCAAAAGCGCCCCTCTGACAGCTGGATCCGGTTTATCTTAAGCTGTTCTGGGTGCTTGTGGGCAACATTAAACACGCTGATAAAACAAAACCGCGTGAACATGTGGTCGCGTTTGGTGATGCGCATCTAGTTTCTGTTAGTTTGTGTTTTTCTCACATAGACTTCTTAGGAGCCCAAATAGATAAATCGAGATAAAGCAGTACCAGAAATTGCGCCAGATTCGCAGCGTTTTTTCGCATTGGAATTGTTTTTTGTAACGAATGGATATTTATAGAGCGAGTATCAAAATGTTTTCAGTAAACAGCGGTGAATTTTTACGTTAGCTTGATAATATGAGCTCTTTAAATGGAGGCAATGTGGACTAATGATCGCTTTCCTGGGGAGTGATCATACCCTCCAATACCGGACGTGTCTGTGTTTTTCACTGTCCAAACGGTGCAAGCCCAAACTACCAGGGATTGATGTTACCGTAGCATCAGCAAGTGGTACCTCGTCAGAATGTGGTACACGTCAGAAAATGGTACTCTGTCACAACATTCTCAGAAGGGCGTTCCATGTGTGGGCGTTTGGTCGAATTTACATCTGATTGGGGTTCTTAGAGGTTTTTGTACTGTGAAAATGAGTCAGTTTACCACTAACGCTTTTAAATATAAATACTTGTTTTCCAACACCGAGCAGTAAGATTAAATCTAGTTTAGATACAGCGGGATAAATTATGAGAACGAAAACTGAAGAGACACCCGCACTGGATTCTGGGCTTGCTTGTAGGGCTGATAGCGCTTGCAGTTTTTAAAAAGTAAAAAGTATTAACGAAATAAAATAATTGCCATTGTATCACACCGAAGTACACCCAACACGACTCTGCAAGCGTGAAACTAACAAAGCTGATCAAATACATAGATTTTTGTATTTTTAATTATTTTTTAATATTTTTTTATTATTTAAAGAGACAGTAACCAAATTTTGCACATTCTGCCCATAGCCTTTCAATGTCATTTTATTAGCAATTTCTTTCCTTTTTGTTTTTGAAGGGGCTTGATTTGTTTTGTAACCTCCTCTCTTAATATTTCGTTTGAGGTGATATTTCTAGGATATCTGGCACTCTGCTATATTATTATTATTTATTTATTTATTATCAGACACTCTTATCCAGGGCGACTTAGAAGATATCACATTATTTTTACATACAATTACATTATTTTTTTTACATACAATTCCCCATTTATACAGTTGGGTTTTTACTGGAGCAATCTAGGTAAAGTACCTTGCTTAAGGGTACAGCAGCAGTGTCCCCCACCTGGGATTGAACCCACAACCCTCCGGTCAAGGGTCCAGAGCCCTAACCACTACTCCAGACTGCTGCCCCTATAGTGTTGATTAATAATAATAATAATAATAATAATAATAATAATAATAATAATAATAATAATAATAATAATAATAATAATAATAATAATAAATAAAACTCCGTCTTTTTTCATGTCATACCAAGTTCATCAGTATGTTCACTTTTCACAAAAAAGCTAAATACTCGCTCGCTTAATTATGCGGACAGCCTTTATTTACAAAACTTACAAATCAACCGAGCGAGTCTAAAACAGATCGAATCCGCTATTTACCCAACAGAGGTGTTTTCTCTATATATATATATATATATATATTAAATAGCGATATTTATTTCTACAATGCACGGTACTGTAAGAAACGAGAAAGAAGAGTCGGACGCATCAGCAACAATCGCATCACAGGCGTGAGACTTCACTTTACACGACTGAATAGAGCCCAGAATCACAAAAACATGCTATACGATTGCTGCTGTCTGTCTGTCAGCATTAAACAAATTAACCAGTGTCGATAGCTTCCTCACATAATAGTACTATATAAAAATACATTATTATTTAAAATGAAACAAAATCGTCTGTGTGTCGTAATACAGTATCCCGTTGTAAATGTATACCACGATATTCACATGTAGAAAACCGGCCATTACGACTTCATCAGGGATGAAGAAAGAGGAATATGATACTGTATAGTAAAGGCTAAAATATTTACCATGTATTACTAATAATAATAATAATAATAATAATAATAATAATAATAATAATAATAATAATAATAATAATAACGGTGCTGTGATCAATATTAAAGACACAACATTATTCTGAATATGAAATAAATCAATATGCGCAGTGTTTTTTAAAATGGCACAAGCCAGTTACCTCCGAGGAGTCCCCTTACCTTAGTTATGCTTCGTCTGTTTCTGTGTTGGAAGACTGTCCGTCACACGCGTGCTCCTCAGAGTTAATCCTTATAAGGAGCTGAAGACGGCCGCGTCTGTACGTCAACGACCACGCAGCGTGTGGTTTGTACACACCAGCGTGCCGAAATTAAAACGATAAACCAAGTCAGCGCCGCTTCTAAATTAAACCCTTCGCTGCGGCTGGTGTGCCAAAACGGCGACTTTTCATTGCCCCCCCACCCTCAGAAGAATTAGTTCCAGGAATAACCTTTAATTAAGAACCTAACCTTATAATAACGTTTTTTTTTTCTGAACACGTGGGTTCATTTTAAACCATTTAAAGAACCGCGTAATATGGTTTGGTTCTAAGGTTATATTTTTTCAATTCTTTCAACATATTGATCACAAATATAAAGAGTACCCAGCACAGAATAGATTACACGTTTCATAATTCCGTTTTATTCCCCTGGAAAAAAATCACACTGTTGTAATAATGTTACCTGCCCCTATTTAATTGTACCCCCTTTTTGTATATCGACTGTGCTTGATTGTATTAGTCATAACTAAGCAACACTCTGCAAAACCTTGTTTTTTTAAATAACTAAAGGCAGTTATAAATGTAATTAAACATGTAGACACAATGAGATTTCTAAAAGATGAATACCTTTTGTAGCTACAATACAAAAGCTTAACATGTCATCTAAAACCATGATCATGTTTATCCTTTGCTTAGAATGCGACAGCTTATAAACAGTCTGGTATGATAGCAATAAAGTTTCATTTTTAAATGCTTACACAGTCAAAATAAAACATTTATTACATATAATCCATGCATATAAAACTATTTTATAATAAGATAATTATAAAGTTGATATAAATGAACGCATAAGAACTGTTACATTAAAAACGATCCTCAATAAACAGGAAAACCGTGCAAGCACAAACTATAAATACAAAGAAAAAGGACACTTCCATGAAAGGAAATAACGTTTCATATTAATCAGGATTATTGAAATTCATATTTCATCATAGTTGAGAAAATACTTCGCCCTGGATAAGGGCGTTTGCTAATAAATAAATAAATAAATAAATAAATAAATAAATAATAATAATAATAATAATAATAATAATAATAATAATAATAATAATAATAAAGTATTTGATGAAATATATGTATATTTAAAACAAAACCATACACTTGCCTTTACTCCCACACCCTGAAATTACCTTAATATTGACGATTATTTTTTAAATTGGGTTAATAGTTGTTCAATATTAGTGTAAAATACTTAAAAAGTGATACGCAAATATACACGAGAATTAATCTACAAATACACTTTTATTAAGTCAGTATTAAGTTAAATTTACCGTAAAAATACGGTATTTCTTTCACAGTATACATCAATTTAAAATGCTGACGCCGAAAGAAATGTTATCATTTTGGGCGGTTAGTCCTGCTGTCTTATCGTACTCACACATAGCATGTGTATAAAAATAGCAAAGTTAGATCATCACAGAGAAGCGTTATACGAATGAGTCTAATCGAAAGACAGTTCAATATGTCGATTAAACGCCTCCTTGTCAAGGAGGCTGTGTGGTCCAGTGGTTAAAGAAACGGGCTTGTAACCAGGAGGTCCCCGGTTCAAATCCCACCTCAGCCACTGACTCACTGTGTGACCCTGAGCAAGTCACTTCACCTCCTTGTGCTCCGTCTTTCGGGTGAGACGTAATTGTAAGTGACTCTGCAGCTGATGCATAGTTCACACACCCTAGTATCTGTCTCTGGTGTCTGCTAAATAAACTAATAATAACAACATACCGAGTATACAAAATCTGGAGTAAATGAACCAATTCAAAATACTACACGTTTGTTTATTCCCCATAACTTTTGAAAATAAAACGTTCTATAACATGCGTCTCTTTTAAAACGACACATTTGGGACCTACAGTTTTGCATCACCTAGACTTTTAGGATTGCGACATCATTTTAAAAAGAAAAAAGCGTGTGAACATAATTTAGATATTTTATTTAGCATCATGTAATCAAGAAAAATGATATCACAAAAGTCTACCGGAAACCATAGTACAGCAGTATTTCATGTTAGATTTTGAAATTTTTTGTCAAGTACATGAAAAAAGCGGTATGTAATTCAATATGTTAACGTAACAAACAGCAGGTTTAATTCGACTTTATGAATCAAAATCAGCTAATTATATAGTGATTTTTAACATTTTTTGCCAAAGCGGTATGGAAATGCGAAATGGATATTTCGTTTTTACGGAAAGAAAAGACATCGATGTTGCGATAGAGTCAGAGGCACAACAACTAATTTTTTTAAATACAAAAAATGAAAATGTTGTTTTTTTTTTGTCTCATGGGGCAAACGTCCCAGAAGGGCGTTTCAAACAATGTGGTCGTTTGGTCGAATTGGTGAATTTACATCTGATTGGGGTTGTTAGAGGTTTTTGTACTGTCAAAACGAGTCAGTTTACCACTAACGCTTTTAAAAATATATATTTTCTCCGATATATTTCACAGCTTCAAAGTTGCTCCAGCGCATATGAGGAGTCCCGTTTTTAAAAAAATAATTATTGCAAAACACATCTAAGCAAGAATAAAATGCGCACTGTATCACACCAAAGAACACCAAACACAACTTTACCTATAGGGAGACTTCATACACGATTGGATCAGTCGATTCAATGGCACGTTATCAAGCAAAATCAGCACATATCAATGGGCCAGTAGGTACCTACTAGCCTACAAACCCCTAAATCTACCCGCTACCCCTAAACCTAATGTCTACCACTAACCCAATCTCTACCCCTAAACCTAATCTCAACCCCTAAACTGTGTTCATTTTTACTATTATTTCAACATCGCTTTTAGCGCCCTCTAGCGGCTACATCCGACGTCCATTAAACCGCTTGATCCAGACGTGTGTCCCGAATTGTATATTTTTGCCAAGCGCCCCACACCTTAAATTGCGGCCGAAGGGAGTTACACTACGTAGGGCGAAGTGAATAGGGCGTAGGTAGCGATTTGAGCCCTATGTCGGTGTTGTGCCGAGGCTGGGTTAAGCGTGTTTTAAACAGTGTTTGGTTACTGTGTCTCAACACAATTGAAGCGCAATATAAAGTACACCAAATCTGCGCGTTTTATTAAAGATTCTGTGTCGTTCACACTTGTATAGCTGTATCTAGTGTACTTTGGTATACAATAATAGGGTGAAGGGACCTTTCTGTAAAGCTCCTAAATTATAGAACGCTCTGCCTTCTCACAGAAAAGCTTACTGTTTTGAAATCAAGAGTGAAACGGTGTTTTTTTTTTTTTAAATATCTTTCTATCTTTCCTATTTGCTTTCTGTCCTTTTTTAAAATTCCGAATGTATTATTCAATATCCGTTTTAGACTCTTTTAATGGGTCTGTTTCTACAAAACCAAATGTGTATCTCTTTTTAAATGTCAGTCTTATCAGATTCTGTACTCGACTGTTTTTAATGTAATGTAATGGTTTAATTGTTCGTGCGTGCGTGTGCGTGCGTGCGTGCGTAGGCAGGTATTACTGTCAATGTGCGGACAAAATTTGAGAAAATGTCCCCACAAAGATAGTAACTCCTGAAATAACGACGTTGTGGGGGCGCCCCACTTTGTAAAACACCTTTTTAAGAAGTAAATATGCATTTAAAAAAAATAAAATTAAAAAAGTGCCAAAATATTTAGTTTGTTGTCGACTTTCACTCTGTGTGGAGTTTTGTCTTTACTGGAGTTAGAAATAGTAACTAAAAATATAGTGAGAGTCAATGAGAAGTCCCCACAGATATAGGAATGCAAACGTGTGCGTGTGCGTGTGCGTGTGCGTGTGCGTGTGCGGCGCTTTGGGGTCCCTGTGATGAAAGGAGATATTGAAACGGGAACTGTCGTTGTATTAGTAGTAGTCCGATATTTTTGGCATAGGACTTCTGAGAATTGTGTCCAATGTGTGTATAACCACTCTGGAAAAAAAAAATGTAGTGTCGTTCTTTTTTTTATCTTTTCGAGAAGTGGTAACCTTGCGATATTTCGCTCCATCTCGGTAAACAACAGGGGGGTCGATTCAAAACTGAGGCGGGTGAGCGCTCTGTGAAGCTAGACAGAGAAGCGCCCTGCTTTCCCAGGCTGCGAGTTCTCTTATTACGCAGCATCAATCTCACAATTCCTGACATTTAGGGATAATATTTAGCCTTTATATTTACATATTTAGAAGTATATTGAACTTTAGCACCTTGTTGTGGAGATGGTTTTAAAGGCCCTATTCTCATTTGGTTCACGCGCTGTAATGAAAATGAAACGGCACCGGGTTTAGTCCAAGGGAAACATTTCCCCTAGATTTCAACACACGTCATTACAAAGTACGACTCCGTGGTCTCTATCTCCGCCTCTGTAGAATTAGATCTGTATTTTAATTGCACATGAAAAACGTCTCTTAAAAATAGCTTGTTTTCACTTGTAGAACGGTACCCAAGAATTTGAAGAAATTGCAGTTCAGTGCAGGCTTGAGGCATGGAGACTGGACTGTAAAACATTGTAAAACAGTCTGGTGTTGCACCCCTGAAGCTACACACTCTTTAGAGTCTATGGGCTCTGATGTGGGGTGGCTGCAGGCGTTACCACGTGGGTAAGATAAACTGCCGTGGGAATGTCTAATCATTGAACTGCAGCAAACTGTTGCATTTCAATAGAAAAGCATTGCAATACCACTTGAAAATCTGGCACTCCCTACGAAATCCGCTAGAGGGCAACATTCCCATTTAATTGCAATTAACTGTAAAATAAATAAATAATAATTGAAAACTACACTGTCTCCCCTCCCCACTTGTAACTGTAACCACTGGAGCCACACTGCTCCCCCCCCCCCCCCCCAGATCTAACCACTACGCTATTGTAGTTTGCTCCCAGTGAAACACTACAACAATGTTTTTGATTTCGTTCCCTGAAGAGAAGGACTGTCCTTTGTCAATTTGACAAGGGGGCGGGGGAAGTCCAGGAAGTTTTAGAGATTTTCCAAACCATAAAAAAAACAAAAAACTTTTTCAATAGACCAGTGACAGAATCGTTTGCAGGTGCAAATATGTTTATTTTAAGGTCATATAGACTTGGAATCCATTTTTAAAAATGTTTGCGCTATCTTTGAACAATATCCCTTGTTAATATCTATCAGAGCTAATAATTATCTATTATTAGGAGTAGTGGTTAGGGCTCTGGACTCTTGACCGGAGGGTCGTGGGTTCAATCCCAGGTGGGGGGGACACTGCTGCTGTACCCTTGAGCAAGGTACTTTACCTAGATTGCTCCAGTTAAAACCCAACTGTATAAATGGGGAATTGTATGCAAAAATAATGTGATAACTGTATAATGTGATATCTTGTAACAATTGTAAGTCGCCCTGGATAAGGACGTCGGCTAAGAAATAAATAATAATATCTATGACATATGAGTTCTTTAAAGGTAACGCTCAGATTAAAAAACAAAACAAAACAAAACAAAAACAGACTTTAAAGTAAGCTCAATAGCAGCAAGGGCCTACACTGGGTGTGATACACGCAGTTCCATTAAAGGTTAAACAACATATAGACAACGCAATGAAAAACAGGGGAGCATTCACGGCTGGTTTCACAGACCCCGATTAGCACTAATCTTGGACTACCTAATGGAACCTTAGGTAAGGCAGTCCAGAATTAGAGAATTCAGCATCTGTGGAATAGAGAATAAATGGTCTGTTAGGGGTTAAGCTTTGGAATCGGAGTTTTCTAAATATAACCGTTTCCAGCTGCGCCTGTCACATGCTGAATAAGTTCCTCAAAAAAAATAATAAATGCATGTCCTCTTCCTAAAACTATTTTAGTAGCAAGTGTCAGGCTTTTAAATGGATAACCCCTCCACTGGCTGTTTCTCTCTTTTCTATACGGTGGAAGAAGCTGACAGACAGATCTAAACGAATCTACAGTGCAAATCAGGGTTGGGATCAATGCCTGTTTTTCAATTCCAGTTTCACTTCCCCGATCTCACATTTAAACTCCGATTCAAATTCCCCATTCCTATTCTGTTAAAAAAAAATTCTCACAGTGGCGACATTTTACTTCAGTTGAAGTCAAAGTTTGTTCTCCATTAAAGCGGTTTCAAATGAAAGCCGTTGAAAAATCAATAACTAGGTTTCTAAAATAGAAATTCCAGTTCCTTCGAATAATTAATCTAATCAATGTGTTTTGAGAGTTCTAGGAGCTCATATTATATATAAATAACGAAGAAAAATAATTGATAAACTGAAAACTCACTATTTTTAAAAAGAAGAGCTAGTGCTAGCACAAGTCTAGGGCAGCTACAATGGGATGAGGCTAGTATTGGTAGAATGGGACCACAGTCTGCTGGCTATACCCTTCCCAAATGATCTTCAATGGCGATGCAAAAGGACAGCGCCACTACAATGGAAATGTTTCATTTTTAACACAGCTTTCAGCTGTTTTGCTCACGACTACTGTTCTGCGTGTGGTTTTATCAGAGAAGCACAAATGGAAACATTTGAACTGCACACAGGAAGAGAGGGGGGGGGGGGGGGGACGAGAGAGAAAGCGAGAGAAAGAGAGCGAGAGCGTGCGAGAGAGAGACACACACAGACAGACGGAAAACACCGTGTTAAGAAAAAAAAAATGATGCTTTTAAATTTGTTTTACAAAAAGAAAAATTAAAAAATGAATTAACAAACAGAAGGGGGTTTTCAGAGAGCCGGCTCAGAAAAGAAGGAGGAAGAGTTTCTTTAATTCGCTTCTGTGTTGCTCCCGAGACAAACGTGGACGCTGAAGAATTTGTATTCGACAGACTTTCTTTTCGCTGGAAAGATCTGAAGACATGCTAAAACTACATCTTCTGCTCATCTCGTTTATCACCTAAAAATAAAATCTCAAAATGAACGAGAGCAGCTCTTCTACCAACGAGTCTGGCAACCAGTACCCCGAGGTGCGGCTGTGCGCGTCAATGATATCCTTCATCCTCCTCGCATTCTTCAACCTGGTCATCAACTTCACCATTGTGAGCGAGGAGCGGCTCCGCACCCAGGCTAGGTTCGTCCTCATATTCCACCTGCTTTTTTCCGGCTTGGTCTATTTCGGCCTGAGCAGTGCCTTCTACCTGCAGAGCTACATGCGCTTCCAAATATCCAAGGCCTCCTGTTTGACCCTCATCACCATCCTCATGACCAGCGCTTCCAACATCCTGCTGACCCTCACCGCCATGGCGCTGGACCGCTACAGCGCGATCTGCTTCCCGCTCAAGTACAGTGCCCTGTGCGGAAAGCACCGGCCCTGGCTACTGGGAGCGGTGACCTGGCTCCTGGCACTGCTTATCCCGCTATACCTGGTGACCCAGGACAGAGAACCAGACGATCAAGCAAGATGCACACGAGCCCAAATGAAAGACGGGCAGCTTTTAAAGATTTTATTAATCTCCTGTTGCACTTGTTTGATTGTATACAGCTACGTGAAGATCCTTCTTGAAGGCAGACGAATCGGAGTTCTGAACAGACGCAACCGGATTGGGAGAAAAACTATTCTGATGCACGGGGTGCAGCTGGCTGTCTATATCCTCCCAAACTTTGTCCTTTATGTTATCTTTCTGTTGGCCCGCGCCGGGTATTTGGACACTAAGACCAGAGACTTGTTCGGGGAGGTCAATTTTGCCTTTTTCAGCCTTGCCCAGTGCATCAGTCCTGTGATCTACGGGCTGCGCAAGGAGGAGCTCCTGGAACAGCTTTATCACAAGTTTCCCTGCCTGTCCTGTAACCTCAAGGGGTTTTTGGAGTGGATGGCTCGCACCGCTAGTTTGGGACACTGTTTTCATATCAGGTGACGGACAAGGGCCTTCTTTTGACAAGGATTGACGGCTCGGGACGGATATATTGAATATTCAAACTGCACAGAGAAGATGAACTAAGAAAATAAGTAGTGTCTTCTCCAAATGCTATCAAAAAGATTTCATGTAAAGCGAAATATGGAATTATTGGAATATAAAAAAACATATTTGATATTAAAAATGGATTTAAATATTTTTTGATTTTATGGGCTTGAAAAAAACTGGCTGTAAACAAACTGGAGTGCCAACAAGTCTTGCCTCACACACGAGGATATATTATGGAAGAATGCAATAAACAATAAGCAAGGGATTTCATTTTCTATAAACTCAAACGTGGGGGAGAATGAAGTGTTCAACGGGATTGCATCACAAATACTTTCAAAACGTTTTGATGACTTTGAGAACAATTCAGAAACCTTGGCGTGGATTCTGTGAATTGCATTTTAAATGGTTTGAATAATAAACCTGAATTATAACCTAGATTTTCAGTTTTATCAGTATTTATTTCTAATTATTTCCAGTATTTATCTTAAGTCCAGTGCAGCTTTATTCAGAACTATAAAACACTAATTTAGAAACTTAGTAAAACGTTGTGTCTGAAAGTCATTTTTTTAAATGTGTTCAATACAAGTATAGATGCAGACATTGAAAAATACTTTTTCATTATAAAAGTTTTTTTTTAAAATATGCCTTACCATAACTCTATTCTTCACTATGCTTTACCATGCTTTCACTGGGCTTTATAAAACTTTGCTGTGCGTTTACTATGGTGAACTTTTATAAGGGTTAGTTTACCATGGTTTGTTTTTTTAATATACTTTACCACACCTCTCTGTGCTTTACCATACCTCTCTGTGCTTTACAATGCTTCCCTATGCTTTACCAGACCTCTCTGTGCTTTACAATGCTTCCCTATGCTTTACCAGACCTCTCTGTGCTTTACAATGCTTCCCTGTGCTTTACCAGACCTCTCTGTGCTTTACAATGCTTCCCTATGCTTTACCATACCTCTCTGTGCTTTACAATGCTTCCCTATGCTTTACCAGACCTCTCTGTGCTTTACAATGCTCCCCTATGCTTTACCAGACCTCTCTGTGCTTTACAATGCTTCCCTATGCTTTACCAGACCTCTCTGTGCTTCACAATGCTTCCCTATGCTTTACCAGACCTCTCTGTGCTTTACAATGCTTCCCTATGCTTTACTAGACCTCTCTGTGCTTTACAATGCTTCCCTATGCTTTACCAGACCTCTCTGTGCTTTACAATGCTTCCCTATGCTTTACCAGACCTCTCTGTGCTTTACAATGCTTCCCTATGCTTTACCAGACCTCTCTGTGCTTTACAATGCTTCCCTATGCTTTACCAGACCTCTCTATGATGTGATCAGGAATTAGAGTAAACGTCTTAATGACTACGCTGAAATGCTTTTTAAAAGCTGCACTTCTTTGATAGCGCATGTATTATGCATTGTTCCTCACTATCTTGTAAAGCGCTTTGTGATGGTGGCCCACTATGAAAGGCGCTATATAAAATAAATATTGATTGATTGATTGATTTCCAATTCCAGTAATTTAGGTTTGTAAAAAAAAATAAATGTGACTACATATCATGAATATATGCTTGTTAGGTCAGATGCTGTGTCGTGAAGCTGTTGCATTTAAATAAACTATTAGCCATACATAAAAGGACAAAGGTCTTGCTGGCCAAAAATGACATATTTAATGGTACTGCCATAGAATATACAGCCGTGTGCCAATGCATGCGAACACCTCAAGATGTGTCATTGATATCCTTTATATACCCTCTTGCATGAACACCTCTGGGTGCGAGAATTTCAATTTCCACTCAGTAATCAGTGATATATTATTATTAGTTTATTTAGCGGACGCCTTTATCCAAGGCGACTTACAGAGACTAGCGTGTGTGAACTATGCATCAGCTGCAGAGTCACTTACAACTACGTCTCACCCGAAAGACGGAGCACAAGGAGGTTAAGTGACTTGCTCAGGGTCACACAGTGAGTCAGTGGCTGAGGTGGGATTTGAACCGGGGACCTCCTGGTTACAAGCCCTTTTCTTTAACCACTGGACCACACAGCCTGCTATATAGAAACAATAGGCACTGGTGTGTAAAAATGTTAGACCACTTTGTTCTGAAACAACTTTTAAAGAGTCTTAGGCATTTTACCATTTGTGGCTGTGTGTTCCTTTTCCTATTTTAAATCGCATGTGTGGCCACACAATTAAATTAGACAACCACTAATCTGACAGTTTTTCCCAGATTTTCGGTTCCAGTGGTTTGATTTCATACGCACAGCCAATCAGCACTCCAGAAGCAATGGGGGGGTTCTAATACATTTGCACACGGCTGTGTTTGCAGACCCTGCGATGGACTGGCGTCCCGTCCAGGGTGTAGTCCCGCCTTGCGCCCCTCTGTCTGTCGGGTTAGGCTCTGGCTCACCGCAACCCTCTATAGGATTAAGCGGTTACACAGAATGGATGTATTTGCAGAACTTGACTATTGTCTTATTTTTTATCATGTGCAGTTTTCCCCCACAGTATGTTTTTAGTGTGATCTTTAAAACAATACATATTTTATTATTTACCACATCTCATAATGCTAAACACCACACAGAACACCGGAGCTGGTGAAAGACGACGCTTCCATTAAAACATGGAAGTAGGGAAATGTACGCATTTCTATATGTCTCCTTAGGAAGTTGAATTCTCCTATTTCTGTGGATCGCTGTGTGATGAGTGCGCATCGAGGGTTTCATTTCAATTTCTTTGCACGATGAAACAACCTCTTTCACTCTGAATTGCATCTATAGCTGTTATTAATAGTTCTGACCGGTTATTAATAAGAGGTCGATCCTTGTAATAACATTTTAATGTTACTAAAATTCAAAAATAATTTTATAAGAAACGAAGTGAAATCCATAAAAAAAAAACTTGTTATAAAATAATTAAGGTTTATTATTATTATTATTATTATTATTATTATTATTATTATTATTATTATTTTAATAATAATAATAATAATAATAATAATAATAATAATAATAATAATGTCATTATTATTATAATTATTGTTTTTATTATTATTACAACATCAATAATTATTTATTTATTTATTTATTTATTTATTTATTTATTTATTTATTATTATTTCAACGTGACCAGACAAAGAGTGGAGGAGACGTCCCCAAATATTTAAAATGTATCTGTCTTTTCTGAGCCTGTCTGACGCACAATGGATGCCGCAATTTCGCCTCAACAGTCTTAGATATCTGCTTCAGGCTGTCCTGGAAGGAGACCCTCGGAGAGCACACTGTTTATCTACAGCATTACAGTACACGCACCAACACAGAAGAGGCACTTCTGTCAACGTGCAAGTAGTGTGTGATCTGTGACGCAAACAGCCACATCACAAACGTGTGTGCAAGCTATCGTTGTTGAGCTCATGACTTCGTTATCCATGCCAATTTGCAAGTGGCGAGCTGCGTTTCAGCGGTACGGCAGTCTGAGAGGCTGGTTGACAACGGGCATCTCCTGAAGCGGTGACGACTGAGACCGCTGCTCAACCCCAGTACCACTGCCGAAGGTATAAATAAATGTAGCCTTGCTTGACACACTTAATTCTCTTCCTTCCTTCCTTTTTTTGGTTTCAAAATAACCTACATTCGCTATTTGAGACGCGCAGGTCCTCTTAAAGGGAATGTTGAATACTTATTGGTGCTAACCTTACTCCGCTCACTATGCTTTGATTGGCTGGGGGCGCATGATTCGCTATTTGATGAGACATGAGACCCGACTTTAAAATCACGTTTTCGTGAGCTATCGCAGCGCGCACAAACGCAGTCATTTTTGCCCTAGCAATAGCGGCTGCGCACATATTTGCTAAATAGGGCCCTGTATGCTTTCATACTGTATGTACCCTCACAGCAGTGTAATTCACTATGTAACACAATTTTTGTTCCTGGGTAGTAAGTGTTATTTCCTAATTGCTTATGCCTCAAAAGTATAGAAAATGGCTATTATTCCCCACAAACTTTGCTTTTGTGACCAGGACAGTGATATTTTGAAATTTACCTATTTCCAATGAGAAAACGGGTGAATTTGTGTCTTTTCGTTCACATAAAGTCAGAAAAAAACAACATATGAATCCAAATTAACATGTATTTATACTAAAGTAATACAAAAATGACTACAAAAGATTTAGAAGTGAGTAGTCTTTTTGGTTGGGGTAGTATGGGTTTCTCTCCTCAGCTCCACCTCTGAAATTGTCATCTGGATCTACAACGTCTTCCTCGCTCTCTGACTTGCTGCTCTCTTCTAAAGACAGCTGCTCTCTCTCCGGAGGAGTGGGTACGGGGAGCTCATGGCAGTGTGGCACCGGGGCGATGGATGAAGGAAGGTCCGGATACATGATAGCAGGTGCATTCTTGCCAGTCCGACGTTTGGAAGGGTCCACCATGCAGAAGTAGCAGTTGCTTGAGTGGTCAGTGGGTTCCCGCCAAATTCTTGGGATAGCGAACTTCATGGCTCTCTTTTCCCCTCTGTACCATCCTACAAAAATACATTTATTTCACCCATGACTAATGTGTAAGAGATTCTCGCAACATTTTTCATATATGATATCTTTTTTCAATAACATTGAAAATTGTAAAACATTTTAAAATTAAAAACTTTTACAATTGTAAAAATTGTAACAAATTTTATAACATAAAATTCCGAGCAACAATTGTCCATCTTACCTTCCAGAGTTTTTTTGCAGTGCTCGCAGGTGAAATGAGGTGCCCAGGGTTTGTCTTGATCCCCGACAGGCATGCCGAAATATGCCTCGTAGGCCTCACACATCTTAGCAGATGCTTCCACGGAGTACTTTTTCGCTCTTGTCTTGATAAATTGGCCGCAGACATAGCAAAATGCGTCTGCCGGATGCTTGCAGCCTCTTGATGCCATCTCAGAAAAATGCAGATATGTATCCACTTAGGCAGCTGGAACTAAACTGAACTGGTGGGCTTAAGGCCCCTGTATTTATACTACTATTTATATTACTGGAAAGTTCTAGAAAGTTCTAGAAGTTACTCCAAGTTTACTCAGCACTGAATCTATCTGGAATGTTCTGGAAAATAGGTAAATTTCAAAATATCACTGTCCTGGTCACAAAAGCAAAGTTTGTGGGGAATAATAGCCATTTTCTATACTTTTGAGGCATAAGCAGTTAGGAAATAACACTTACTACCCAGGAACCAAAAAAAAAAAAAAAAATTTGTTACACGGTGTTACTGCTTCACACAGAGAGTGGGGAGGGGATGGAAGGGGTTACCTTGTCATGTTGCTGATGCTGAATCACTGGGCTCCTTTAAGACTCAATTGAGTAATGAGATTAATCAGCTGCTAGGAACCGGAAGAGCACTGATGGGCCGAATGGACTTCTCTCGTACGTGCATGTGTCCTTATAATGTCCTTTAGAGCACTTTTAAATGGGCAGCAGTGTGGAGCAGTTGTTAGGGCTCTGGACTCTTGACCGGAGGGTCGTGGGTTCAATCCCAGGTGGGGGACACTGCTGCTGTACCCTTGAGCAAGGTACTTTACCTAGATTGCTCCAGTAAAAACCCAACTGTATAAATGGGTAATTGTATGTAAAAATAATATGATAGCTTGTAACAATTGTAAGTTGCCCTGGATAAGTGCGTCTGCTAAGAAATAAATAATAATAATAATAATTAAGACCAGATCCTTAAGCTGGTCTTAGCAAGTATGTTGCAGGGAAAACAAATACTCCCCTGTGACTTTGTGTGTAGCTGTGGCCAAACATTTTGCATCATCCTATATAATTAACTCATTATGATTCATAAAAATGAAACCTGCTGAATAATGTCACGTTAACATATTGAATTACACACCGCTTTGTAGTTTTCCATATACTGAACGAAAAACTGACAATGGAAAAATGTGACATTTCAAACTCTAACATGAAATACTACTATACCACTATTATGGCTTCTGGTAGACTTTTGCAAGATCATTAAGTAGTTTCTTTGATTGCATGATGTGAAATAAAATAAATATATATTATATAGTTTTTCAATGATGTCTCAATCCTAAAATTCTATAGGTGAAACGTTTGGCCAGAGCTGGATTCAATGCACAGTTTCTATATTTAATCACACAGCCAGAAATAAAAGGAGATCGTGGCACAACTAGACCCCCCACCAACGCTGAAGATAAATATAAAAAAGCTTATCATTTGTAATAGTAGTTCTTTAAAACCAAAAAAATCGCAAATCCTTCAAACTGTTGGACTGGGACTTGAAAGCAGAAGTGAAAACAGCTTGACAAACAACTTCTGTTTGGAAACAAACTACTGAACAATACAGTAATGGAGTTAAAACTAAAATCGCACAGACAATCCTGAGGGGTCAAATGATCCTTAAAGGGGTGTGCCCACCCCCTCCCCTTATAGGAATGCAAACCCAGGCTTTAAAATGTATTTTATTACTAGTGCAAGCAACATTAGCACTGCTCCTCTTTAAAATAATTACTAACAAGGCTTTAAAATCGATTGGATTTCCTCTTGTTAGCACCCGCAGCATTATCACTGGCTAGAGGATTGCTAACCATGGCTTCACAATCCATCATCTTACTTAATCGCTCTTCTGTAAATGTCCCTTCTTCTTATTCTGTTCTGTATATACTGTTTGTGTGAGTCATGCTCATCTACTTTTTCATAGCTCTGATTTTGAATTTGCAGTCGTGGGGATAGAAATTACTGACGTATCTGAGTACATTATAGATTAGAAAGACATTTCAGAGGGCTGGATCGCATCAATATCAGGGTCTAGCGCTGTATATTATGAAGACATTTCAGAGGGCTGGATCGCATCAATATCAGGGTCTAGCGCTGTATATTATGAAGACATTTCAGAGGGCTGGATCGCATCAATATCAGGGTCTAGTGTTATATATTATAAAGACATTTCAGAGGGCTGGATCGCATCAATATCAGGGTCTAGCGCTATATGTTATAAAGACATTTCAGATGGCTGGATCGCATCAATATCAGGGTCTAATATACAGTATTAAAAACAGCATTAATAATTAAAAGGTGAAATAAACGCATTGTTTTAAACTGCTTTTCAGTACATATACCGAACACAATTTTATGCCAATATTTCTGGGTGTATTTCTACATACTGTATATAACAAAGGAAGCGCTGTTGGCGTGTGGGTTTTTTTTATTTCCTATCTAAGCTGTGCTTCTTCACTGTTGACGCCAACCCATTTGCAGTCTGAGTCACACTGTGCCTGCTGGAGCTTTGATCTTATTACTCAGTGTTCTGAAGACTCATTTCAAGCACGCTGCAAAATATGCAAATGAAATAACTGCCACTCCTAGCAGTAAAACAGTATCAAATAAAATGACTGCAAAACAAGTCTCAATTTAGAACATAAGAAAATACGAGCATGTACACACTCTCATACCTGTGATTGCTGGCAGGGATAGATTTAACCCCATCCCTGCCACCCTTACATTCCTACACACTACATTTATAAGAATGCCTTGCCAAAGCTCCAACCTCTTCAAAGGGATCATGAGCTATGGAGAATGTAATCTGTATCTGTGGGCCTGCGCAGTGGAACAAGATAAAGCCACACAGTCTAATTAAAGGAGGCGTGAGCGTTTGATTTGAAAGGTCACGGCTGAAACAGGGGCTTTCCCTCGGCCACTACAATACAAACTAGAAACCTCTGACAGAACGGCTGGCATGCATGAAGTCAGATTCCAAGAGTGAAAAAAATCAAAACTTTTTTTTTGACTGACTGAATCATATATGAAGATAGCAAATATGAAGATGCTATCTCAAAACGTGCTGCGACGCAGAAACCTAAATAAAATCACTTCCGCATGGTGACCGCCTTAGGTCAGAGGTCAATGAATAGCTGTTTATATCAAGCTGTAAATATGAAGTCGCTATCTCAAAATAGTTTTTGAGCCATGTAGCAGCATAGAAGTTAACCGGTAACCGTGATTGAACTGGACTGAGAGAATCATAGAACACAGTTGTGTAACGAGCCAATATCTCAATGCCTTATCATCCGGAAACCAACACGCGATCACAGAAACCACTGTAGGTCAAAGTGACGCTAATGAGGTCTTTAAATCCAGCATGTGTTCTGTGCATCATGGTGTACAGCTCTGGACAAAATCACCTAGAGTTTTAGGATTTGAGACAATTAATTTATCACTTAATCAAAGAATCTACAAAATGATATTGCAAAAGTCTACCGGATGTTATTATTATTATTATTTATTTCTTAGCTGACTTCCTTATCCAGGGTGACTTACAATTGTTACAAGATATCACATTATTTTTACATACAATTACCCATTTATACAGTTGGGTTTTTACTGGAGCAATCTAGGTAAAGTACCTTGCTCAAGGGGACAGCAGCAGTGTCCCCCACCTGGGATTGAACCCACGACCCAAGACTCCAGAGCCCTAACCACTACTCCAATACAGTATTTCACGTTAGATTTCTAAAGGTCAAGTTTTTGTATAGTTTTTTTTTGTTAAGTATATGGAAAACTACAAAGCGGTGTGTAATTCAATATGTTAACTTTATTCAGCAGGTTTCATTCGATTTTATGAAGCAAAATGAGTTAGTTCTATAGGGGGGTGCAAAACATTTGGCCATCGCTGTAGTTGCCTGCTCACACTAAAGTTGAATTATTTCTAACACAGCGGCGCCGAAAATGATTCAGACAGTTATTGCAAGTTTCAATCGCTCTTTATAAAGTAAACAAAGTCGTGAACTACATCCCACTTCACACTTTGAGGCGTTCTTGGTTTTTCGAGTCATACTGGTTCAGGATGTTGTCAGGGGCAGGTAGCTAACCTTAGCACATCCTCACCTCTCGTATTTTCTCACTTCCTTTATTTATGCTGCTGCTGTTTCGTCAGGTCCCTTCCCTATCTCTGTACACTGTGTGCAACAGCACTGCAACGCTGAGGTAAAACCAGAGGAACAGTTCATTTGATCGGTTGTAATGAATCTCTTCCCTTTTGGCTGATGAGTTAACAAGACCGACAGGAGCAGAAGCCTTGTTCCTGCCTCTGCACCACAGAGCTCGCTCTTCATTTGAACAGTAAGGAGTTTGTCTTTGAACCGCGTGGTTTGCTGTTCGTGTCCAGTCCTTACCGTTCAATTCAATGGGCTGAGATGCCAAGCCGTTACAGCCTTCACACACAGCTGAGATTTAGAGCATTTTCCAGCACCCTGCATTGCACCAACCATGTATTTTTTATTTGGGAAAAAGGTAGGGGTGTTTCCCGGTGCTCTGAAATGCGTTGCTTCTCAGGGTATAGGATTAACAAAACAACCCTCTGGTCAAGTCGTCAATTGTTCATTTTAGATTTTTAAACCATATTTTGCAATATCAGTTTTTTTTTGTTTTTTTTTTCAAATTGTAGCTCACAAAATAATTCCTTAAAATCTTACCTGGTGTGCACTTCCATGTGTTATATAGGTAGAACATGTGCAGTTTTGAAAGATGTAAAAACAGATTTAATTTTAAAAGCACGAGGTTAAAGAGTCTCTTTCTTATCTTGCTTCCCCTATTGACTGATGTGCTTCTAGTTTTACCTCAAAAACACTGACGCAAGCGCAAGAAAGAAAGTCAAGCACTCAAGCGTTTCATCAGTGTTATTGAAACTAGAAGAGGCTGAGTCAAGCAGACCAGCGTTTGGGCTCTAGTGCCTTCATCAGTGTTATTGAAACTAGAAGAGACTGAGTCAAGCAGACCAGCGTTTGGGCTCAGTGCCTTCATCAGGGTTATTGAAACTAGAAGAGGCTGAGTCAAGCAGACCAGCGTTTGGGCTCTAGTGCCTTCATCAGTGTTATTGAAACTAGAAGAGACTGAGTCAAGCAGACCAGCATTTGGGCTCAGTGCCTTCATCAGGGTTATTGAAACTAGAAGAGGCTGAGTCAAGCAGACCAGTGTTTGGGCTCTAGTGCCTTCATCAGTGTTATTGAAACTAAACTGAGTCAAGGAGACCAGCGTTTGGGCTCTTGTGCCTTCATCAGTGTTATTGAAACTAGAAGAGACTGAGTCAAGCAGACCAGCGTTTGGGCTCTAGTGCCTTCATCAGGGTTATTGAAACTAGAAGAGGCTGAGTCAAGCAGACCAGCGTTTGGGCTCTAGTGCCTTCATCAGTGTTATTGAAACTAGAAGAGACTGAGTCAAGCAGACCAGCATTTGGGCTCAGTGCCTTCATCAGGGTTATTGAAACTAGAAGAGGCTGAGTCAAGCAGACCAGTGTTTGGGCTCTAGTGCCTTCATCAGTGTTATTGAAACTAAACTGAGTCAAGGAGACCAGCGTTTGGGCTCTTGTGCCTTCATCAGTGTTATTGAAACTAGAAGAGACTGAGTCAAGCAGACCAGCGTTTGGGCTCTAGTGCCTTCATCAGTGTTATTGAAACTAGAAGAGACAGAGTCAAGCAAATAACCTGCCCTCAAGACAGACAGAGTGGGCTAATTCACTCGCCTCTCATTCCTGCCCTTTCACCTTTCACTGGAGGCCTGGGTTCTCATTTGAAGGTTAGGTGGCACACACAGACAGACAGTGTGTGAATTTTTCTAGTTTTTATGGTTTGGCAGAGTCTCTGTTTATCAAAATTGCAGAATGAGATCAAACCAGCATGACAGAAGGTAACCACAGCGCTTCCTTTTTGTAGCTGTACAAACACCGTGTCGAAAGACATGTTGCAGCAGCAGCAGCTTGGGTTTTATTTTGACTTAGGGTGCCAGTGTTGCATTTTATTTTCAAAGAACAGTTTTACAAGCTGGTGTTTTTTTTTTTTTTTTACCAGTTTAAGTTTACCTACAAAGCACGCACAAAAATGAAATATTTACTCTATCACCATTAACAGGGATGGAAATAAGACTCAAGACATACAATAAGAGAAAAAAAAAAAGATTGAAAGAGTAGCATTAAAAATTATAAAATTATTACCCAACATTTCAAAAATAGTTTGGAAGCATTTGTGTATACACCAGAATTTAGAACTTATTTCCAGTAGTGGCTTCTAGAAGAGATGCAAATTTAGCTGGCATTCTAGTCCACAGAAAACAAAACTGATCACACGTATTAAAAGAGATCTTCAGATACATGTTAATGTGAAGTGTGACACACTTATAAATCATGTATATCCTTCACAGAAAACTACAAAACCAAGCAGATTGTGAAACAGATATTTGTCCAGAAGAATTTATTTCGCATACAAATTAGACATTATCACATTACACTGAATAACACAAAGGTTAAGCTGTATTGTTTTACCTTGTCTACCAACCTTAAAATTACATTTCATACTCCTGTCAAACATGTAATACATTCTTAACAACGTAGGTTCCAATATTCAAATATTATCCCTTGCACAAGAGAACAACATGCAGTGCAGGATTGATAATCATGTTGTCTGGAAAACAATTAGACAGATCATCATTCTTTTGCAGTGGTTTTCAAAGCTTCAAAGTGGTTTGCCGTTTCTCTTTTGTCAATTCTGTACAGTTGGTAAAAGTTTGCCCCTTTGCTGCAGATCACCCATCACTAAACACATTTCAAATCTTTGGAAACTGTGTCACCAAAATCTACGAGTTTAGAAGGTTTATTTTATTAACAGAGGACAACAGCTAACACCCTGACAAAACTATTCACAATTATCCCCGTTTACACTCGCATACAAGAGTGATAAGTCGTTAACCTGCTGTGCCACAATTTACTTACAATTTCTTTCATTAGAATTTCTCAATTTTGAAAATGAAAAAAGTAAATTCGAATGTGGCCTCATTGCTGTGACCCACTGACCAGGAGTGTTGAAAATCAGACCATCTCCACTCACTGAATTAAAAGTTAACTGGCGATTGAGCCCTGAAGGAGACAGCCCAGCCTGGAGAGCCTCCGACCAGTGGAGGGCACTGTAGTGCAATGATGGTGTACTTCCGTTCCCCAGATTCTCGCATTGACTGGCGACGTCTATTTATCCTGCTACAGGCCATGCTTTCCTATCCTCTTACCCCTATAAACGTTTATCGTGGTAATTTAGCAGTTTTCCTGTGCTTCCCCCATTTACCAGTTTATATTTGTCACTTGCTAAAATCTGTAAGTTTTTTCAGGACGTTTCTGCTGATTCAGACTGGAATTTCCTCTATTGCATTCAAATTGCTGTTTTGCTACTTTCCTATGCTTTACCATACCTCTCTGTGCGTCACCATGCCTCTCTGTGCATCACCATGCTTTCACCTGTTTTATTAGTTTGCTATGATTTTACTATGGGAAAGTTTTAGAAGGGCTGGTTTACCATGGTTTGTTTTTTAAATATGCTTTACCATGCCTTGCTGTTCCTTACAATGCTTCCCCTGTGATTTATTACACTTTGCTATGCTTTTACTATGGGGCACTTTTATAAAAGGACAACGCCCCCTACCTCTCCCCCCCCCCAGTTTCCTATGCAAACCTCAGACAAGGTCAGATTCCCTGAAACACAATGGGGATTAGCTGGCAGAAATAAAAGCAGCCTGGAAAAACAGCAAGAGTTTCACAAAGGCAGAAAAAGGTTTTAAACCTGTGGTTCACACCTTTTAAAATGAGCAGCTAGGCACAAGTCAACTGGTAGCACAAACCGTACAGTTATAGCCACAGTATTATCTATAATCTCCTCGCAGCAGATTAGTTTAGCAACTCGTATGCAATCCATTTACAGAAACAGAGGGCTGCTTTATAACGGGAACATGTTCAAAGAGAGGCTAGCAAACACTGCAGGGTTAGATCTCTACAAACTGAAGAAGCCGATGCACATTTTCAAGGACGTGAAAACTGCTTTGAATTTAGCTTCCTAAAATGTTAATTCAGGTCCATATTTCTAATACAAAAGATGAACTGCTTTGGCTGTAGATCAGAAGCCTGAAGCATTTCAGGGAGTTTGAACAAGTGCATCGTTTCTTAAAACAAGCGCAGAGTTCTTAAAAATAAGTGTTCGTGGCAACATCACTGAAAAAAAGTCACCGAATGCATTTATTTTCTGTGGGTGTTGAGTTCAGCCTGATGGAAAGCTATGTGGGTGAAGGGAATCTCTTTGCTCTAGAAGCCCAGGGGGTGAGTGGTGTGGGTATGAAGGGGAACTCTCTGCTCTAGAAGCCCAGGGGGTGAGTTTTATGGATATGAAGGGGAGATCTCTGCTCTAGAAGCCCAGGGGGTGAGTTTTATGGATATGAAGGGGAGATCTCTGCTCTAGAAGCCCAGGGGGTGAGTTTTATGGATATGAAGGGGAGATCTCTGCTCTAGAAGCCCAGGGGGTGAGTTTTATGTATATGAAGGGGAGATCTCTGCTCTAGAAGCCCAGGGGGTGAGTTTTATGGGTATGAAGGGGAGATCTCTGCTCTAGAAGCCCAGGGGGTGAGTTTTATGGGTATGAAGGGGAGATCTCTGCTCTAGAAGCCCAGGGGGTGAGTTTTATGGGTATAAAGGGGAACTCTCTGCTCTAGAAGCCCAGGGGGTGGGGGGACACGACGCCCCCGTTCTCCACCACGGCAGTGGAGATGGCGCGCAGGTTCTTGAAGAGCCTCTTGGAGGAGCTCGACTGGAGAGCCTTCATGTCATTCATGATCCTGTCGTGAGCCTGAGGAGGGAGAAGAGCTGTCATCTACAGCAGGGGCAGCCCAGCATCATTCAGCAGCTTCCATTCGACTTCTCCAAGCTAAACTAGTTCATTATTTTGGCCACAGCTATTTGAAAAGGCTGGAAAATCTGTAGTTTTAAAGCTGAAGCAAGTATAGAACGCAACAAAACAAATGTGTGTATAAACATGGTTTTAAAAAGAGCACAAAACATATTTAACAGGTTAAGATCTACCATAAATAATGTCACAAATCAGGCACTTTGCACGTTTGACCCCTATGTAGAGAAACAGTTTTGAAAGAAACAAACACATAGTCCAGTTAACTTTAAAAGAATAACTAAGAGATTTTATATATATATATATATATATATATATATATATATATATATATATATATATAAAGGGGCAGCAGTGTGGAGTAGTGGTTAGGGCTCTGGACTCTTGACCAGAGGGCCGTGGGTTCAATCCCAGGTGGGGGACATTGCTGCTGTACCCTTGAACAAGGTACTTTACCTAGATTGCTCCAGTCGAAACCCAACTGTATAAATGGGTAATTGTATGTAAAAAAATAATGTGATATCTTGTAACAACTGTAAGTCAACCTGGATAAGGGCGCCTGCAAAGAAATAAATAATAATAAAAATAATAATAATAATAATAGACAAGCAAATCTATGAAAAGTTCCTGATGTGAGATAATGGCGCATCACCTCAGGATCTTCTCGTTCTCTAGCTAGTTTATTCTATCCTTTACAATGGCCCTTCTTACCTCCAGACACCAGGTCTCACACAGAACCTTCTCATGCTGGGCGGAGGAGTGCCCTTGACTCAGAGACCTGGACGCTCTGCGGGGTGAGGAACACAGTTACACATCGCTGTGAGAACACTCCACAGCGCTCAATTAGAAATAGTGAAAGAAACTTCAATTCAACGACCAACGCTTCGACTGGAAGTATTTTTCAGCGTCTTGAAGACGGAAAAGACTTTGCCGAAACGTTCGTCATTGAATTTATTCGGTTTCTTTTTAGTATTTCTGAAAAAACTAAAGTCAAAAAGTACTGCCGTCAAATATTCATAATGAGTTCTCAATACATAATCATAAACCAGCAAATACGGTAGACCAAGTTTAATCTCAAATCCCATTTACACCAGCGAAACAAGCACAGCAGTGTGCACATGTACCAGGAGCACCTCAAGATGCATCCTTGATATCCTATACCTGCCTGCATGAAAACCTCTGGGTGTGAGAATCTCAATTTCCGCTCAGTAATCAGCGATATAGAAACAGGCACTCGTGTGTGAAAACGTTAGACCGCTCTGTGCTTTAATTAGACATCTTAAACAACTTCTAAAAAAGTATTTTTTGTGGCTGTGTGCTCATTTTCTCTTACTGTTTTAAATTAATTGCATGTGTGGCTTATTAAAGTCATCAATTAAATTAGACAATCACTAATTTGCTTGACAATTCTCCAAGATTTCCAGTTGCAGCGGTCTGATTTCATACGCACAACAAATCAAACTACAGAAGCAATGGGTTGTTCTAATATATTTGCACACTGCTGGAGATCAGTAACATACACCGTTCACCTGTAAATTCAAAGTCAGAGCCATCAGTGTGATGTTGGCCGGCCATTACATAGATCAACAGAACAGAACAGAACTTGAAATAACTGTATAAGGTTGCAGACTGACGGAGGCAGACAGAGAGTCCCCTCCACTGATCCCCCACGGCTCCCAATTGCTTGTGCTGAATAATGTGCATGCCGTCCCCATTCAATATGCAGCGCTCAGCCTACCTGGACAGCACGACCACCATGGCGTAGAGATCGATCGCACTGTCGGACACTCTCTTCAGTACAAACTGCTCATCTGAGGAGAGACGAGGCAGGAGGATTGAATCAAGGAGCATGGGGTCAGACCGGGAAATAAATACAGCCTTCGTAAAAAAATCATAGTCACCGACATTTCGTTGAACTGGGGGTCATTTTTGCAACACTTGCCTTTTCAGATGGGTTTGGATCGAGAGCAATTTTCAACTGTACCAGAACTGCTCTGCTTCAACACCAGTTAGACCATTATAATGATCCAAATTAAACCCTAGCCCCAACGCTACACTGGAGACAGCGAACTGGGTTTACCCAGACCCACTTAATGGTTTATTTAAGAGTGGTTTTAAAATTTAAGAAATCAGCTCTGGGGGTTGCTGTGATGTGATGTTAGAGACTCACCCACAATGCATTGCCCCAGGCAGCTCTGGCATTGCTGTGATGTCATGACTCGCCCACAATGCATTGCAGACTCACCCACAATCTTCTTGCCGTGTTTCAGCAGCTGATCCTCAACGACGCCACCAAACTGTTCAATAGCTTTCACCAGCTGAAAAACAGAGAGGAGCCAGCGATCATGCATGCAGGCACACACACAGAGACACGTCAACCAAGGTAAAGATCCATGTTCTTCCGGACATTAAAAACGCTCAGTACTGCTTTATGTAGAAATACGTAATAAATTCACATACAAACGTTTCGACTGGAGGACTAGACCGTGACACTGAGAAAGCCTTCTAGTTGTTTCTGATTGACGATATTCCCTCTTATTAGCACTCACAATGTTATCACTGGCTCATCTTCAAAGCAGGGTGGGACGAGTGACATTTTCAACCTCCGATTATCAAGTAGAGATGTTCTGATAATCACGATCATCTTAAATCTGGTTATAAAACTCACAGGAGACTGTACTTTTTAGTCTCTCCTACACAGCTCTATTTAAAGAAATGCCGCACTACACAGTCCCCCACTATAGAAGGGAAGGCAGACTATCTGAAATGTTTCCGATGCCTAGTTTAATTACATGGCACTAAGCAAGCCGTTATAGACAAAGCATTGTTCTCTTTAAATGACTGTCAGAAGCATCAATCATATTCCAGTACAAAAGCTAATTTATAATCACTAATAGATTGTTCCAACTCTGTTTTTAAAAGGAGGGAGAGCCCAGGTTTTCAAATCCATGTTCTTCCCTATTAGCACTAGCGATATCATCAACGCCGCCTTTAAATGAGGGCCAAGGCTTTGCAGCCAATTCCCTTTCAAAATTGGGCCCTGAATGAGATTACACAGGCACACACTTTAGAAGAGAGTTTAGCCGTGTTTAAAAGCAGTTATTTGTTTATTTAGCAGATGCCTTTATGCAAGGTGACTTACAGAGACTAGGGTGTGTGAACTATGCATCAGCTGCAGAGTCACTTACAACTACGCCTCACCCGAAAGACGGAGCACAAGGAGGTGACGTGACTTGCTCAGGGTCACACAGTGAGTCAGCCAGGATTTGAACCGGGGACCTCCTGGTTACAAGCCCTTTTCTTTAACCACTGGACCACACAGCCTCCTATGTTGCTTCACGTTTGGAGGAACAGAGCGTGGTTCTGGCTTGATATTAGTTAGAGACGCACTCACCAGCTCCCCACTCTCTGCCAGTTCAGGATGCACAGTCCCATGCAGACTCAGCCCTGAGCTCAGACCAGCCTTCCTGCAAACCGCAAACACACAGTGAGAAGGGACACAGTTTCAATAACACTGATGAAGGCACTAGAGCCCAAACGCTGGTCTGCTTGACTTGAACTTAATCTCAAAGACCTCGAGACGTTACTTTGTGATTTGGAAGTTTATCGGGTGTTTTTATCTTGCTGAAGAATCACGTGTTCTGTATTTCCTCCAGAACTGCAAAGCCACAAAACTGTTACCTTACAATGTCACAGTTCAAGAACCACAGCAAGGCACAAACACAGGCGATTCTAAAAATGAAATGAATCTAAATCTTTCCTTCCTCCCCACCCACTCATCAACAGATGTCAAGCTCTCAAAAACAGGTCATAGTCTCAATGCAGAATTGACATGTCAGCAGATTTTAAATTTACATAACATTTATACGGGTGAAAACTGTAATAGACATTTTCTTTATATTTTAAAATTTCAGTGTTGGGAAAGAACATGTTCTGTAAATTTTGAATGACCTGGAAATCTAAAGTAAACCAGAAAATAATAATCATCATCATCATCATCATCATCATCATCATCATCATCATCATCAGGAGTAAAATAAACTCAGGTCACCTAGTTAATCACTCTCCTGTACAGTAGAGTGGATGTTACTCATTTCTGCCTTGGTTTCCTTTCTGAAGAGTCACTTACAATACTGCTATATGATTGAATACAGAGAGGCGCACAATACTCAGATCAAACTTTTAGAAAAAAAAAAAAATCAATGCCAACATCTGGAATAATATATATGAAGTGGGGACAGCTGATCTAATCTTTTAAAACCCGTTTTTTTCTGTACATTTAACAGCCCCTACCTCTTGGCCCGCTTGGAGATCTCTCCAGCCAGGAAGCCTGCATTTCCGATGGGGTTCTTCAGAGCGTGCTGCAGCCCCTTCAGCTGCTTCCCTGCGTTCTGGAATCAAAGGAACCAGCGATGAAGAACACAAGCAGCTCACAGCATTGATAAGCTGGCTTTCCCAGTCAAAAACAATTTTAAAGAAATGGAGACCACCCGGCTAGAAGAGAGGAGGTACCTGGAATCCATTGAGAGCGACGAAGAGTCTCAAGATGTCGTTGGTTCCTTCGAAGATGCGGAAGATCCTGAGGTCTCTCATCACTCTCTCCAAGCCAGCGTCCTGTGAGAGGAGAGATGAAGGGAGGGGAGCGGTCGATAGAATTTAAAAACGTTCCAGTTTTGTAATACAGCGGTGTTACTAAACAGTACGTTGACAAACAGAGCAACAGTCACTATCAAATACAGGATTTATGAAAAAAATCTAAAGTGGCGACTAGTCGACCATCAAACTGGTAGCAGTTAGAGTAGTGTGCAAATTTATCATTACACCAAGATTAGTCATTTATATCCTTTATAGACCTACCTGCATTGTGAGAATTTCAATTTCCAGTCAGTAATCAGTGATATAGAAACAGGCACTCTTGTGTGACAATGTGAGACCGCTTTGTGCTTTAATTAGACATCTAAACAACTTCTAAAAAGTCTCGTTCATTTTACCACTTGTGGCTCTGTGTTCCTTTTCTCTGTGTGGCCTATTAAAGTCAATGATTAAATTAGACAATTGCTAAATTTGCCTGCCAATTCTCCATGATGTTCAGTTCCAGCGGTTTGATATCATACGCACAACAAATCAAAACAGAAGCAATGGGGGGTTCTAATACATTTGGACACTGCTGTATAAAATTCACAGTTCAAACAGAATCAGATTTAGCTGTAGCTGTTCAAGAAGCACAGGGGGACCCTCAGTGTTCTCTTTGCAGGAGCTGTGCTGCCCCCGCAGTTCCATTTCCTGCAGGCAGGGAGCGGTAATGACTGATCATTGTTCCATTGCCCAGCCTGGAGTGTCTCAATAGCCCACACACCTCCTTACAGCTGTGCACTTCTGCAGCACTGATGCTGGGACTGCTAACAACATGATTGCTACTTCATTCAAGAAAACACGCGATCGTGCTGAAATCATAAACATCAAAACAAAACTAAATCACTTCAAGGACTTGTGTTTTTAAGTTTGCTGTGGATTTTGTTTCTTTAGGACTTGTAAACAGGTTTGTAAGCCAGTTGTCCCTCTTAAAATAAAGCGCGACACAAATGCATTGGCTTCTAGAAATCATCCCCAAAAGTGATGGTAGCTAAAAATACTTCCATGCAATGCAAACCGATTCACTATACAATAATTCCATGCATTTCCCATGCAATGCAAACCTATTCACTATATAGAGGTCTAGTATTTTTTTTTTTTTTTTAGCAAACATAAAATTACCATTTTTAAATAAAGCTGGCGCTGCACTGTTAAAGAAATCTGTGGCAGACAGAAAGATGCTTTGACCCTGAAGACACTACTGAGGTGACCTAGGAAGTGCAGGTGTTATAGATTTCCTGAAAACCAGGCAAGCAAACTGAGAACTTCTTTTAACCTAGAGTAGCAGCAGAAGTGTTAAAATGAAACACCCGTTTGCTATGACGTGAGCAGGATTAAGAGGACAGGTATTTAAGACACTGTATAATGAACCGCAGTGCATGGCAAGTAAGATTTTTAATATCGTGCTTTCTGTATTAATATCGCTGCCTCCCTCCGCGTGGTCCTGCACTGATCCACACAGCGAGTCGCTGTCAAAGCCTCACCTTCATGAACCCCATTCCTCCCATGATCTGAATACACTCGTCTGTCACTGTCCAGGCTGCCTCCTGCAGGGAAACACAATCAAACAGGGTCAGAGACAGGACCCAGCAGTCTCTGTATCTTAAGAAAGTTTACAAACGAGAGGAGGCCATTCGGCCCATCTTGCTCGTTTGGTTGTTAGTAACTTATTGATCCCAGAATCTCATCAAGCAGCTTCTTGAAGGATCCCAGGGTGTCGGCTTCAACAACATTACTGGGAAGTTGGTTCCAGACCCTCACAATTCTCTGTGTAAAAAAGTGCCTCCTATTTTCTGTTCTGAATGCCCCTTTATCTAATCTCCATTTGTGACCCCTGGTCCTTGTTTCTTTTTTCAGGCCAAAAAAGTCCCCTGGGTCGACATTGTCTATACCTTTTAGGATTTTGAATGCTTGAATCAGATCGCCGCGTAGTCTTCTTTGTTCAAGACTGAATAGATTCAATTCTTTTAGCCTGTCTGCATACGACATGCCTTTTAAACCCGGGATAATTCTGGTTGCTCTTCTTTGCACTCTTTCTAGATCAGCAATATCCTTTTTGTAACGAGGTGACCAGAACTGAACACAATATTCTAGGTGAGGTCTTACTAATGCATTGTAGAGTTTTAACATTACTTCCCTTGATTTAAATTCAACACTTCTCACAATATATCCGATTTCACTCAATCAGATTGATCATTGATGCAATCAAACCAGGGGAATTATCCAGCGCTGTAAAACGCGCTGAAAAAATATCCAGGTTTTATCAGGGGATAGGACTGATCAAATCAACCTTTATTTTTTTTTCTAGTTTCACCTCAATAAACACTGATGAAGGCACTAGAGCCCAAACACTTGTCTGTTCGACTCAAAAGCCTCAAAATTAAAGAGAGAATGGATTGAAAAGAGAACTTGCTGCTGGGAAACACAGTGAAGACGAGAATCGAAACTGATCTGCTGGGAAATAGCTGGTCAAAACCTGGTTTGTGTGAGCGACGTCTTTTGAACCTGATGAAAGAGCGCATTTGATCAGGGTTCAGTGCTATGGATGTGGTTATTTATCAATATTAGCATCATGACATCTCTGTCTTGTGGTAAGCAGTTCCCGAAAATACGCTGCTTCTTATTTTTGACCTAATTAATGCTGTGACTTTTTCTCATCTTTGGTTTTCAATCAGTAAGCGTTTTCAGTTGAAGACAGTGTGGGCAGGACTTTCCCTTGTATTTAAGTCTAACAGCCCAGGAAAAAGCAGATTTAAAAGCTTTACCCAATAAAGCCTGCTTTTAATGGGGTTAATAAAATTAGGATTAAATATATATTCTTCATGAATGTTTATGTAGCTAGTATATAAAAGGATGTATTATTAACTGATCTGGATCCTTTTCGTAAATTGTTATTGAAACGAGAAAGCTAGTGCCTTCATCAGTGTTATTGAGGTGAAACTAGGAGAGACCGATTGGAATGGGGGTTCTTGTGACCCCCCTGCCCTGCACTCTCCACCCCATGGCTCTGTGGTTGAGTGAAGGGGGCGTGTCGTTGCGGTAAGGGGGCGTGTCATCGTGGGAAGGGGGCGTGTCATCGCGGGAAGGGGGCGTGTTACTCACAGAAGCAAAGATCTTGCTGATCGCTGCCTCAATCTGGAACTCTGAAGCACCCATGTCCATGTTGGCACTGATCATGTAGGCCATTGACTAGAGAGAGAGAGAGAGAGGAGAGGGGGAGAGAGAGAGAGAGAGAGAGAGAGAGAGAGAGAGAGGGAGGGAGGAGAGGGGGAGAGAGACAGAGAGAGACACAGACAGAGAGGGAGGAGAGAGGAAAAGGGAGAGGGAGGAGAGAGACAGAGAGGGAGGAGAGAGAGACAGACAGACAGACAGAGAGGGAGGAGAGAGACAGAGAGGGAGGAGAGAGAGACAGACAGACAGACAGAGAGAGGGAGGAGAGAGACAGACAGAGAGAGAGAGAGACAGAGAGGGAGGAGAGAGGAAAAGGGAGAGGGAGGAGAGAGACAGAGAGAGAGGAGAGAGACAGACAGACAGAGAGAGAGAGGGAGGAGAGAGACAGACAGAGAGAGGGAGGAGAGAAACAGACAGACAGAGAGAGAGAGAGAGAGAGAGAGAAAGGGGGAGAGAGATGTATTGGATATTGGCTGGATGACTTTTACAAATCAAAGTTTACATTATTTTTTATTTTACTTTAGATTATGGGGTATGAGTTAAGAAATAATTTTGAAAAAATTCTAGTACCCCATTTGCTAAACAATAAACTGAGCTGTAAAGAACTGCAAAATTAGCATCAACAAATCATGACCATGTTATCCTGACCTCTAAAACCTGTGCAATGAACGGGAGGCGATTTTAGAGTATTGATAATTTGTATCCGCTAATCAATAACTGAAACATCATTATCCAGCCCTAGCTGTGGAATACAGGAGAGATGAAACATCCCCAGGGTTTTGATAGCAGCCCAGCCCGCTCCCTACCTCGGTGACGTACTGCATCATTGCCATGCGAGCCACCTTCTCCTGAATGACTCCGAAATTGTGGATCTTGTTGCCGAACTGAGTCCTGTTGGCTGCATGATCCACCTGAAACAGAAACGTTTTTTTTTTCACATTTCAAAACGTAGTGTCTCTTGAACGACACCAAGCTCTGTTTCACTTGCTACCTGAAGCTAACTTTTAAAACTAGGTTAAGAGAGGATACACAGTGAGCATTCAGAATCCAGGAGTTACTCAACGAATCAGGGTGAACACAGCGCTCTGTGAACATTCATGGAGTGTTTTGAGTAACAAATACAATGTATGTTTAAACCTGTTTTTAGCAGCCGATATCAGAGAACGTCTTTCCTTTGATCAAGCGGACAGTATTAAAAGTAAATTCTCATTTTGTAATACACAACATTTCATATTTTACTATTTTTGTTTGCTTTTGCAAATTTGCTTAAAAAATTATTTACAGCTCTGGCCAAATGTTTTGCACCCCCCCCTATAGAATGAACTAATTTTGCTTCATAAAGTCGAATGAAACCTGCTGGATAATGTTAAACCGCTTTGTAGTTTTCCCATATACTTAATTTAAAATGCGACATTTCCAAATCCAACATGAAATACTACTGTACTACTATTATGGTTTCCGGTAGACACTTTTGCGAGATCATTTTGTAGTTTCTTTGAATAAAATATCTAAATTATGTTCATATAGTTTATTTTTATGTATTAATGTCTCAATCCTAAAATTCTAGTGGATGCTAAACTCTTTGCCATAGCTGTATATTACTAACAGTCAGCGCCACCTAGTGTACACCTACACTATTGCTAGCAATACAAAAGGAAACTTGATCCAAAGTGGTAGATGGCCCAGGTTCTTACTCCTATGAAGACTGATCGAGCTGTTGCAAATATCTACTGCTGGCAACTGAAGTCGGTATTGAAATCACCTTGACACAAACTAAAAAACAGCACGAGTAACTGAAGAAAAAGAAAGAAAGGAGTGTGGAGTAGTGGGGCTCTGGACTCTTGACTGGAGGGTCGTGGGTTCAATCCCAGGTGGGGGACACTGCTGTTGTACCCTTGAGCAAGGTACTTTACCTAGATTGCTCCAGTAAAAACCCAACTGTATAAATGGGGACTTGTATGTAAAAAAAATAATGTGATATCTGTATAATGTGAAATAATGTATAATGTGATATCTTGTAACAATTGTAAGTCGCCCTGGATAAGGGCGTCTGCTAAGAAATAAATAAAAAGAAAGGAGAAAACGAATGAACAAAAACATTCAAAGCTAAAATACTCTGAAGTGTCAGGTTTAAGTAACACGGAGTATATTTGCTAGGCAGCCCCACTTCTGCAATTTTGCTAATTGTTCCTACTTTGAATCCTTTTTTAATGAGCCATCTTTAAACCACTTCTGTATGTTTGACATTACAGGATGAGATAAAGACAGTGCTGATGTTAAAAAAAAAAAATGAATGCAAACTAGGGAAAATGACTTAAGAAAATTTGCAATACTAATTAAGATTCAACACAAGACAAGTTCTGCAAATACACCCACTATGGGAGATCCATTACAGGTGAAACAACTCCCAGATGAAATATTTGTTTGTCACTTGAAGACTAAATTTTACTTCCACTTTTAAAAAAAACTGTCAAAAGTCACAGTGCATTTCAAACACCCTCAGTAAAGTGCATGATCCGAGACCACAGGATATCAACACACAGCATACAAACACACAGACACACGCTGACACAGCGGTATTCTGATACAAACAATGGGCTGCACCCTCTTACGAAAGACCCTTGTTTATGTTGCCTTTATATCTGAAAACAGAACCCACAGGGGCGTCCAATTTAAAAGGCGGTTTGGCGGTTCTTCTAAAAATACGAGCGTTTCTTTAAAACATCCTGTCACGTGGGCGTTAGTTCTGCGTGGTTTGGAGCGAGCGGCTGAGCGTGGCTCTGCACAACGTGTGGCTGGGAAACTCCCCTCCTCGCTCTGAGCGCGTGCGACCACAGGGACGAGCCACGGCTTCCCAGAACACGAGGCGTCGACAGCTCAGTGCGAAACGAAAGCAGCAGCCAGCAGACCCGGGGTCGACCATCGTGGTAAACGTTTAGTTTGTAATGGCTATTGCAACGTTATTCTAGTTTAGCATTGGTACACCTTCTAATTGGATCGTCAGTCAATTACAGTTGAATTCCACACCTTTCCAAGCTGAATCGTTCACAGTTCCACGCTGTGTTTTTTATATTGAGCTTCTCGTATTTTCAAATCACTTTCAGTGACCCCCTCTGTTTAAAAAACAAAACAAAAACACGTTTTCTAGTATGTTTGTACCTGTGATCACTGCTGGGTAGAATAAACAGAGTCTACATGTTCATGTGTGTAGGTGTTACTTTTTTAGTGTCACTGTGATTATACAATTACTGCAGCATGATTGTAAATGTAATTTCAGCAAACCATTCTGTTGTAATTATAACTCTAATTGTCCCCAGGTCTGGCAGCCAGCAGTGTGGGGGCATTGGTTTTGTACCAGAGGTAGAAGAGGGTGTTAGCTTTTGTGTTTTGACATGTGGGAGAAACTGAATTAAATTGTTCTGAAATGATCACAGGGACACTGCACAGGGTTTGCGTATTATCAAAATGATCTTTGTGTCAAAAAAAGCTTTGTTTTCATGTTTAAGTAATAGGAAACAACCGTGCATCGGTACATTACTCAAAAGGTGTGTTTTGCAACAATTATAATGGTGCAAACTGACTGTAAAGCTTAGTAAGCCTGCACGGTTGAGGTTTCACGGCTGCAGGGTTGAGATCCTGACTGTGGGCTCACCGCCCCTCCCCCAGAGTCTCACCGCCTTGCTGATGACGCCCTTCATGGTGCCGGACAGCGCCGCTGCCATGCCGAAGCGCCCGTTGTTCAGGATGTTCATGGCGACCTTGAAGCCGCCGCCCACCTCTCCCAGCACGTTCTCCAGCGGCACGCGCACCGCGTCGAAGTGCACCTCTGCCGTGTTCGAAGCCTTGATACCCATCTTCTTCTCAGGGGGGCCGCTAGGGTGGGGAGAGAAAGAGAGAGAGGTCCTTTCAATGCTGAAACGCTGGTCTGCTTAACTCAAGTTTCTTCTAGTTTCAATAACCCTGATGAAGGCATCAGAGCCCAAACGCTGGTCTGCTTGACTCAGTCTCTTCTAGTTTCAATAACACTGATGAAGGCATCAGAGCCCAAACGCTGGTCTGCTTGACTCAGTCTCTTCTAGTTTCAATAACACTGATGAAGGCACTAGAGCCCAAAAAGCTGGTCTGCTTGACTCAAAAGATGCGCCTGCTTTTAAAAATCCCTATATTCTGATCCGATATGGGCCAGCGTGCTTTTATAAAATCACTGCCTTCGAACATAAAAGCAGCCTCTTCACAAAACCTTTTTAAAATTGCTCAGATATTTATTTTAAAACAGACCAGGGCTGCAAATCCTGTAAATATTAACTACGACCAGGATAATGGGCAGGTAAATTGGAAAAGTTTCACTTTATGCTTTTATTTCGTATTCCTGTTTGGAGGATTGTTTTAACTGCTTGTGCCCTGTTTGAATGATTGGTCTCTTTTTGCGATTGATTTTATGATGTGATCTCTTGCCAGGACCTTCTTGTAAATGAAACTTAGATCTAGAGCTATCAGTGTGATGAAACATCGATGACTATGATGTACAGAATAAGAAATCAGCAATGAAAGGGTTAATCACAATTTGATAACTGGTTCTCGGAGTACAAGCAGCAATGCAAGACGGACGGATGTAAAGATAGACAGACAGACATCCCCCTGTATCTGCTTAATAAGGTGAATATCAAGTTGTATGGCAACTGGATAAGCACTTCTCCAGATATATGGGGGGGAAAAAGGGGACAGGACAAAAATGCACTTCAATTATTTCATGTAGCCAGTGCTTTGGATATTGAAGAGGACGGCTCTCTATTATTTCATGTAGCCAGTGCTTTGGATATTGAAGAGGACGGCTCTCTATTATTTCATGTAGGCAGTGCTTTGGATATTGAAGAGGACGGCTCTCTATTATTTCATGTAGCCAGTGCTTTGGATATTGAAGAGGACGGCTCTCTATTATTTCATGTAGCCAGTGCTTTGGATATTGAAGAGGACGGCTCTCTATTATTTCATGTAGCCAGTGCTTTGGATATTGAAGAGGACGGCTCTTTCTATATGTGTGGTTGGAAGAAACCGTGCCGTGTCTGAGCTGAAACATAACAAGACAAGTCCGGTTTCATGGCTATAGTTACATCAGTATAACTGCATGGTTGAGGGTGTGGGCTGTGCCTGTTTCTACCCCCACCCCGAGTTGTAGAATGACTCACTGGGTGACCCCTCCGAAGCCCCGCTCCACGATGAATGCTGTGATCTTGTCCTTCACCTCTCCCGTGGTCTTGTCTTTGATGGGGGTTTTTGCGAACACAGTGAAGATCTCAGCCAGGCCTCCATTACTGCAGAGAGAGAGAGAGAGAGAGAGAGAGAGAGCAATGAGGCAGTGAAGACTGCAGAGTCCACTCCCCTGTATTTTCTTCCGTTGTTAAAACGTTTGATATGTTAATGACAACTGTGGATTCTTCAAAAGAAACCACTTTAGTCAATTGCAGCTTTTCCTATGTGAAAGGGAATCTTAATTTGAAATCCTGTGCATGACAAACATATGTTAAGCTATACGGAAGAGCGCAGGATTAAATTAAAACAACATCTGGAGCCCTTTACTCTTTAGTTCCTCTTACAGCTGTTTATTTTACTGCTGCACTATCAGTTGGCAAAACAAAGAATTACAGGCACAATGCTGTCCTGAATCGCTAGGCAGTTTCAGACAGCAACAGCTTGAACCGCCTCTTACAATGTACTGTTGGATTGATTTTACAAAGGCAGTTCAAATCTAATTTTGGATTAATAAACTGCCCTTTAAATAAAACACCGAAACAATTAAATGTTGTGCCTTTTATATTAGTTAATTTAACAACAGTTTAAATGTCAATATTCCCCCCACCCCAAGTGCAAGGCCCTAGAATTTATCAGGGGTTATTAAAAAAAAAAAAAACACATTATTTTTACATACAATTACCCATTTATACAGTTGGGTTTTTACTGGAGCAATCTAGGTAAAGTACCTTGCTCAAGGGTACAGCAGCAGTGTCCCCCACCTGGGATTGAACCCATGACCCTCCGGTCAAAGGTCCAGAGCCCTAACCACTACTCCACACTGCCGCCCATGATTCACCAGGATGTGATGAGAAACAGAAATCGCTAGTGATTGGTTAAGCCAGCCCTTGAAATGCTGAGCCGGTACCTGATCCAGATCTTGCCCCCGCTCAGAGTGAAGTACTGCCCACAGTCGCTCTGCACAGCCACGGTCTTGATAGAGGCTGCGTCCGAGCCGCTGGAGGGCTCCGTGAGACAGAACGCAGCGATCGTCTCTCCTGAGACACACACACACAACAGGGAAGGGGTTAAACTGGAACACAATGGAAACGAAGTGGACTCAGAGGGTAGGAGACACTTCACACAGAGAGGGGGGAGAATACGAAATCCTAGTCATATGCTGAATCACTGGGATCCTTTAAGACCCAATTTGATCAATCAGCTACTAGGAACCGAACCTTTGTGTGCTTAGACTTACAGAACTGGTTACTCCTTCAAGTACCCTCTGCCTATACCAGCAACCGACAATGTATCTGTATGGCTGGGTTTGCTCTAGTGTCTCGGTGCTGCCCACCTGTGGCGAGTTTGGGGAGGTACTTCTCTTTCTGCTGCTTGTTTCCGAAGAGCAGGATGCCCTTGAAGCCAATGGACTGGTGAGCCCCCAGCGTGATGCCCACCCCCAGGTCGTGCATGCCCACGATCTCCACCAGCCGGGCGTACTGAGAGGGAGAGAGGCAGGAGAGAGTCACGCAGCTGCAGTAGTGCAGAAAACAGAGTCAGTAGTGTCTGTTTAGAGATGGTACCACTGGTTACAACAACCCAGACTCCCTGGAGAGTCATGCTTTCATGCTTGGAGGATTGGCTTCATCCCCACAGTGTGATGTACCTGTGTGTTGGTGAGGCCCAGACCCCCCAGGTGAGAGGGGACCTGCAGTCCGAAAGCCCCCATCTCCTTCAGCCCCTCCATGGTGCCGTCCTCCACCTTCTCCAGTTCGTCGTTCTTCATCGGGTCATTCACTGTCTGCAGGACAAGCACACGGCATGAGGCAAGAGAATCGGGGGCTTGGGGGTCCAGTGGTTAAAGAAAAGGGCTTGATACCAGGAGGATCAAATCCTGGCTCACTGTGTGACCCTGAGCAAGTCACTTAACCTCCTTGTGCTCCGTCCTTCGGATGAGACATTGTCAAGGTCCTATTGGAAGTGACTCTGCAGCAGCAGTTGTTGATGCATAGTTCACCCCCCCCTAGTCTCTGTATAGTTCACCCCCCCTAGTCTCTGTATAGTTCACCCCCCCCTAGTCTCTGTATAGTTCACCCCCCCCTAGTCTCTGTATAGTTCACCCCCCCTAGTCTCTGTATAGTTCACCCCCCCTAGTCTCTGCATAGTTCACCCCCCCTAGTCTCTGCATAGTTCACCCCCCCTAGTCTCTGCATAGTTCACCCCCCCTAGTCTCTGCATAGTTCACCCCCCCTAGTCTCTGCATAGTTCACCCCCCCTAGTCTCTGTATAGTTCACCCCCCTAGTCTCTGTACAGTTCACCCCCCCTAGTCTCTGTACAGTTCACCCCCCTAGTCTCTGTATAGTTCACCCCCCCTAGTCTCTGTATAGTTCACCCCCCCTAGTCTCTGTATAGTTCACCCCCACTAGTCTCTGTATAGTTCACCCCTTAGTCTGCTGAAAGACTAATTCATAATTCAACACTGCAAAGGATGCCTGCCTTTTCACACTGTCTATCAACCAACAGCAATGAACACGCCACTGCAGGGAACACTGTTTGAACTGAATTCTCTCACCTCGAAAAATTTGGCTACCGGCCCCACCAGCTCGCTGAGGAACTGAGTCTGCTCTTCGTTCATTACTGAAACAAAAACACATCGCACAGCATTAACCCAAACCGGCTCTGCGTTTCACAAGGCACTACAAAGAGAAACAGCGCTCAATATGCATATAACCCTCAATGCACATCAACACTGGAGGCGAGCAAGTTAGGATTAAGAATCGCTCTATAAACATGTAAAAAAAAACAACACACAAGTCACAATGGTAGAGGTTTGTATATTAAGTGTACAATGAAATTCTAGATTCGGGTTTAACGTGGTAGCATTGTACTAGGGGTAGAACGACTCCTGACTTTGAAGTCAAAGAGTTGAAGTAAAAATAGTCGAATATTCGCCATTTACTAATCATAAATGTCTATTTGTAAACGTCCTGACATGCAGGCATCCTTTGTCAAAGAAGCGGGAATCATTGTCTGGGAGACGTCAAGTCCTCCAGCTCCCAGGATGAGGACTAGGAGAGATTCACTGTTCTTACATGGTCATTTACCAATATGCCCAACAGACGAGTCTGTAGCATTTCACTGCAAAACAAACAGTACTCCTGTACACGTGGCTCTTCTATGCGTTATTGAGGTTGTATCTTGGTAAATGCATCTTTATTTGAAGTTTTCTTTCCTCAAATTGAGAGTGGGACATTTGGACTGCGTCTTAAATGGGAAGGAATGCGGTATATTCATGTTGTAACTAGGAGGTCCCCGGTTCAAGACACTTAACCTCCTTGTGCTCCGTCTTTCGGGTGAGATGTAATTGTAAGTGACTCTGCAGCTGATGCATAGTTCACACACCCTAGTCTCTGTAAGTCGCCTTGGATAAAGGCGTCTGCTAAATAAACAAATAATAATAATAATAATAATAATAATAATAAAAATAATAATAATAATAATAATAATAATGTTCTAAGATGTCATTTCAATGGGAGGCAGACACTGACCGGAGGGGAATGGAAAGACCTGAGCTGTGCTGATCTGTCCCTTGAACATGTTCACTGCAAACGACTTGGACTCCTGAAGAAGAACAAAAACACCCAATCAGCACCAACGCAAGACAAACACATTTTCATATAGCGTCCGTCATGCCACGGCATCCCACAGCGCTGTGCAACATTTTCAGCTCCAGTGGTCTGATTTCATACGCACTCCAAATCAGAACTCCAGAAGCAATGGGGGGGGGTTCTGATAGATGTGCACACGACTGTAACTTCATGGGGTAGTTAACTCCTGAAATAGGTTTGTTTTAATCTGCACAGCAGCTCGCTCACCAGGTCAGAGGTCTTCTTGTCGGTGCTGGTTTTGGCTGCAGTCTCTGAGCCGGTGGCGTGCTTGTCCAAAACTGCCTGGAATTGGACAGAAAGAGAAGATTAGTGCCGGAGCAGAAAACACATGCCAGCTTGCTCTGCAGACACGTTGGGGGTGGGGGGCGGGGGGGGGGGGTCTACAGCTATGGCCAAAAGTTTTGCATCACCCTATAGAATTAACAAGTCGAATGAAACCTGCTGAATAATGTTACGTTAACATACTGAATTACACACCGCTTTGTAGTTTTCCTGTAGACTTAACAGACTACATAACATGAAACATTGTATTACTATGGCTTCCGGTAGACTTTTGCGATATTCTGTAGTTTCTTTGATTACATGATGTTAAATAAAAGATCTAAAATGATGTTCATATATTTTTTTAATTATGTCACAAAACTTATGATGCAAAACTTTTGGCCAGAGCTGTAGGTGTAGGATAAGTGCGAGTTTCAAACTGTGTAGAATCTCTCAGGTGTGATGAGAGGGTGCACAGACGATCTTTTGGCTAGTGCATTCTTCAATGTACCGATTCAAAACGGTATGCTGGGGGGATTTTTATATTAGGGTGACCTGAATAAGCCTCACCCTATCCTGCAGATTTCCTAGGAGCAGCTGTTCCTGCAGTGTCTCTGGAGAGCAGTGTGTTCAACAGGGAATAAAACAAATATTTTCTTGGAAAGGCCCACCCAGCAGGTATGGTTTCATTCCTCTCTGAAACACCGGTTCAGACAGGCAGCTTGATAAACACCATGCCAGGAACACAGCGGCTGTGAGCTTGGAGCTTGTACATGCCAGGGTGCCCTTGCCCGCCCTCTCCCTGCACACTGAAGGGCGCAGAGACCCTGAATGCACTACCCACCCTCTCACACACACACACACCACGAGCGATGAGCGCCCTTTAGCCTACATTCCACGGAGGTCATGTGACTCAGCTGTGTAAGCACAGTGACCTCTCCCCTAGATTAGATGCAGCACAAACAGTCTAAGCAAGGGTGCACTGCTAAAGCAGTGATCTCTTTTACAGAAGGGCTAAACATGCTTAAATTTCTATTTTCTTATTTCTTTACCAGTACTGCTCCCCCTTTAAAAGGAGTGCTAACCAATGCCTCCATATCCAAATCTTATGAGCACAAGCAACGTGATCACTGATCCCCTTTAACAAAGTCCGAAACAAAGCTCTGAAATCAACCATCACGGATCTCTCTCTCTTATGATTTAAAATCTAATCTGTTGTTTGCTTTCATATTTAAAATTTAGTCCAAGCCGTATAAAGAAACCGAAGTCAGCTACATGTTTCAGCAAGCGCCTTCTTCAGTGTAAACAGCAACAGGACGCAGCAGAAACGTCCGACTGACTGCTGGACTTGCTTTCTTATGAGTTTCACCTGGACTGTTTTAGAAGCGTCTTTCGTTCAGGATATTTTGAACACATACAGAATGAAAGGCTGCTGCTGCTGTTGATTCCTGGCTCCTAATCATTGTTCTCTATGATCACAGAATCACTGTGCTCTAAACCCATCAAATGCCATTGCCCTCATTTCAGGATATGCTACTTGAAATGTCTAACTACAGCGTTATGATAACTTACTCCAATTATGTTAACCGCAGAAATTAAGTCATGTAATGAATCAAAACCACTTGTGTTCTGATTTTTTTCAAAGCAGTTAGTTTGGCGCTTAATGGGTTAAAAACTCCCTCGTCAAATGAACAGTTCATCATAGAAAAGTCTGAATGGACGCTTATACAGCTGTGGACAAAAACTTACAAATCTTGCTTCATAAAGTCGAATGAAAGCTGCTGAATAATGTTACGTTAGCATATTGAATTACACACCACTTTGCAGTTTTCCACATATCTACCATGAAATACTACTGTACTACTATTATGGCTTCTGGGAAACTTTTGCAATATCATTTTGTAGTTTGATTACATAAGTTAAACAAAATATCTAAATGATGTTCATATTATATCCTGTTTATCATTTAATAAAACACTGATTAGCAGTCGGATGAAGAGGAGAAAACCAACAGTGCGACAATGCCTTCTTTCAAGAGCTGAAAACATTTTCTTTGATATCAAATCAAAGCTGCCTTTGCTGCTAGGAAACCAACTCCAAACTCTACAGCATCGCCTTGGTTACCGCTCCTCTGAAGTGTAATTACTGCTGTGTGCTGGTTCCTATCACTCCGTGTGTTAATGAATGATCTGGCCTGGATGAAGGCTGCCCTGCGCAGGTCTCTGGTTCATACCTCTGCAGCCTGGCTGGCGTAGGGACGCCCATTGTAGGTGAAGAGACTGGACTCTGCTGGACGGGCTGACCTAAACACACAGACAACAGGAAGGGGTTAAAACTATCTCCTAGTGCCTTCACCAGCGTCATTGAGGAGACTGCTGGAGGCATTAATTAAAGCATGTATTTGTGCACCCACTGACACTTCCTGTTGGTGCACTGTATTTAAAAACTACATGGAATTTCGTTTGTTCTGAAATGTCGTTTATCTGTTAATGGAATGCAACTGCCCGCTACACAGTTCAAGCTAATTTTCAAAATCATGTCGCAAATGTATTTAGTCGTATTTCTTTGCCTTAGTTGCTATACTTAGAATTGAAGAAAATTCACTAAAGGAGGCCATTCGGCCTGTCAGTGCTCGTCCGGTTCCTAAAAGCGGATTTATCTCAGGACTTTAAGACGGGTCTTAAAAGGATCCCACTGATTCAGTAACCCCTAAAACGGTTGCAAATTCCCAAACAGCGCTGCAAGCACGTATTTATATTCCATACTCATTGGTAGCAGTTCAAAAATAAACTCAATTACAAAGACGGTATGCGTGAATACATTTAGTTTAAACAAATGAAAATAAACGTTTGCAGAACGTGTGTCAAGTTTATTTTACTCACTATCGTAAGCAGAGTTAATTAACTTTGGTATAGTTTCAACACAGTATATATATATATATATATATATAATTATATATATATATATAATTGCAACGCTTACCAAACAACTTGGTATGTAAACTGTTTCACGTTTCGTAAAAGTTAAACAACGTAAGTGATTGTTCCTGTTAGTGTGTAGGAAATGCTATTGTGGCTACAGTATAATCTTATATGATTAATTAATACTCACCCGCTGGCAGAAGGGGCTAGCCGGAGCGCTGTGCTTAAAACTGGAGAAAAACCGACTTTCCTTAGCAACATGGCGAGCCAAGTTATTTTACTGTTCAGACGCACCGAGAGTTCAATGTATAAAACAAGACAGGGAGATGTATAGTCGTAGGTTTGTGGAGTTTTTTTTATTTCTTTAAATAGCTGCTGTCTCTACAGTCTGATATCCGTGTCTGCCTCTCCCGGCCCGTGTTTATTTATTTATTTATATATTCCGGACCGGTTACAGTTTACGTCACTCGCCCTGGACTGGCTCACCAAGGGCACCGGATATAGGACAAGTACCACTCCACGTGATCCTAACGGAACTCCCGTTGCACCACGGGAGTTGTAGTTTTTATTTTTCTTTGACACTTCCAGAGTCATAAAACCATTGCAGTCCCAGGGTCTTTTTATCACACATTGCGGGACACACACACACACAAGCCCTGTGAAAGTCAACACAGGAGGCTGTGTGGTCCAGTGGTTTGTAACCTTGTAATCCAGAAGTCCCCCGTTCACATCCGGGCTCAGCCACGGACTCATTGCGTCACTTAACCTCTTTATGCTCTGAGACGTTGTTGCAAGTGACTCTGCAGCTGATGCATAGTTCACACACCCTAGTCCAGTGGTCTCCAATCCTGGTCCTGGAGAGCCCCTATCCAGCAGGTTTTATAAGAGCCTTTACATCATCAGTGGCTAAAGATCTGGAACACATGTTAATCTGGACTAATTAAACCAATAATTGGTCCAATTAAGTAATAGAGATTGGTTGAAATGAAAACCAGCAGCCCCAGTAGCTCTCCAAGACCAGGGTAAGCGACCCCTGCTCTAGTCTCTGCAAGTCGCCTTGGATAAAGGCGTCTGCTAAATAAACACATTAACAGTGGAGGCAGTAGGCAGGTCAAATTTCCCATATGTCTGGTAAACTGCTTATCCAATCATCATGTAACTTGGTATTAAGATTATTTATCAGACACTCTTGAGTATCAGATTCTGGAGTATGAGGGGTGTCTGCCTGTCTATGTCACACTTATAATTTTTCTAGATCTGGATAAATAAATGACACAATATGCCAAGAAGGACGTGAAATGCAATATTAAACATTCCTACTGGCCTTAAAGGGGAAGTCTCATTCAAACTGTCTTCACCTCCCCTGAATTCTGATCCCTTGGTTAAATATACCCAGTCTCTCGCTCTCTCCAGTCCCCAGTGAGGCCCAGTGAGCTGGTGTAAGAGCCCTGTGCTTCTCCTTCCCAGAATCCTACTGGATAACGACATCGCAGTCAAATCTAAGTATGTGCAGAACACAACCAGTACCCCAAACCACTGAGCTCATTATAGAGGGATGCGAGTCTCTCTGACCTCAGTTCCAGAGCCCCTGCAGAGGTTAAAACAGCGGCTCACTCCCGTCGGGTATAACAGCCCATTGGAAAGCATGGGATCCACACCCAGCCTCAGTGAAATGGATCTCATCTGCTGCTAATGGAAACAAGCGGGGTGGATTTCAAATCGGTTTCAAGTCAGTCCTGGTTGCAGACCGAAACTAAAATGTGTTTCCCCCCTCAAAAAAATAAATATATTTAAAATAGTGCAAATTATAAATTATATTTAATCCATTTTATATACTAAGAAACAAAACTCAAAAAAGGACAATCAATCATTGACAAAGTATTTTTCAATGTCTTCAAAATGCGCCCTCTAACACTAAAAGAAACTAAACTCGCGTTTGAGGACGTTGAGACAGAGTTCTAGTTGAAAGGATGAACAATTACATTTCTTCCAGTATTTCTTAAACTGTCTAATAGTTAAGGATGACATTTTAAAAATTAACACACACACACACAAAAATAAATTAAAAAACAAGGTATTTGGGCCCAGTACAAATTTATTAAAAAAGACATACAAACATGGCAGTACTTAGACAAAAATCTTCATTAGCACCTTAATGTTTGGTTAAAACTGACGGATCGCACTGACAATTGTCAGTCTCGGCTTCAAAATTATTATTAATACATTAAATTCCCCTCCCTTCATGATGTGGCACGAACGTCAGGCAATAGAGTACCTCAGAGTCTCATATTATTAATATCTGTAGTAGATGTCCCTACCTAGAAAAACAAAAAAACACTTACAGACAACCACAATGCAATGTGTGTGTTACAATTCCAGAGGTATTTTACAGGGAAATTTCACAAAGGGTTACTGTTCTGGGAACACGCTTCAAATGATGCAGATGGCGCCCCCATTTCATGGTTCTACAATATGATTCGGCACATTATTAACATATTTCAAAACATCATTTCGTTTTTTGGTAACGTTTGATAATGTAGAATTTTTCTACTACTGAAATGAACAGGAACCAGTGCTTTCTGAAATGACAGCGTTTGTTGCAGGACGGGACTGTTTTTGTTGTTACACTGTATATTTTTTTATGTACTTCAGTAAACTGTGTGGTTCGTATTACATTTTTTGCGTGTCAAGGTGCTTTGACTGAGTTCAGGCGCTGCTCTTCAGTCCTAGTTGTCTGTCATAGATGTAAGTAACACAGGCTAGATAAGTCGGGAGTCTTTACAGAAGTAAGGGACAGCGCCATCTGGTGGTCTGCCACTTTGGATCAACTTCCTTTTGTTTTGCTGGTGATAAATTCGCAGTGTGCTAGATCACTGGTTACTTAACTAGACCCTTAAAATTGAACAGATCATTTGCTTAATTAGACCTTTTTAATTGTTTTCAGCTCTTAAACAGTTGCGGATTTCAATTTACTTCTAAAATGTTATAGCTAACTTGAAATCTGCATTGCACTGGCCGATCTAACCTATATTACATGTATCAGGCTGGTAATAAAAGTGGCTCCTGAACTCTTAGTCAAAAGCACCTAAAACTCACCTATCAAAGTGACTTGCTATTCTAGAACTGAACAGCTATATTTTAGAATTTTATTTATTTTACAAGTCAGGGAACTGCAGAAGAAAAAAACAAACAAACACCAAACTAAGAAATTTTCAGTGCAACTGGAATTATGACATTTTTTTTCAAATTTTTTTTTAAAAGTAGTTCTATTTGATACAAAAACCATTTAAATCTATCTTGTATCGCGGGGCTAAATTTATTTTGGCAGTAACTAGAACGACAACATATTTTCCTGTCATTTTACAACGAATCTACTCATCTAAAAAAGGTAGAACGGTTTTGGCTAACGCCTTCATCGTAGGTTTTCTGAAAACGTTTGCCGGCATTAGCCTGAAACCCTTGTGCATTACAGTCTAACACTCAAAACTTCATAAATTCAACGACAAACGGGAGTCTCGATGTCTTCTAGTGGTTTGTCATTGAATTTTCAACGTTCAATAATTACGGACGTAACCACGTAAAAATAATTAACGCCACTTGGATATATTTTTCGTACTCTTTAAGAAAGTTCAAAATCGGTAGCCGTGCTGATCAGCCCCCTGCTCACATGACATCCACGAAGAACTCGCTGGGGTTGCCCATGGCTAAGTGGAAGGACTGCCGGCTGGCTGTGAGCTCTGGAGGGACAGAGGCCAGGTCCCGGACAGGGGGAGCCCCCGGAGGACCTCCTGAAGCTGGGGGCAGCATGCCGGGGTGGGGATGAGGAGGGGGGTGAGGCTGGGGCAGCATCATGACCATCATGGGGTTGTAGGACAGAGGGATCCCCGGAGGCCCGTAGGAGAGGTGGGAACGCTGGGAGTGCTGGGAGAGGTGGGAACGCTGAGTGTGGTGGGAGTGGTGGGAGTGTTCGCTTCCTGCCACGGAGGCGTGGTCTCTCCGCAGGCTGCTCCGAGTCGAGTATTCTGATTCGCTCCCGCTGCCGGAGCGCGAGTCGGCCCCGGCCCCGCCTCCAGACTTCTCGTCCCGCCCGCTGCCCTTCCCCCCGCGCCTCCGCTCCCCCTCGCTGCGCGTCGAGCCACTGCTGCGACTTCCTGTGAGGGGAGAGAGAGAGAGAGAGAGAGAGAGAGAGAGAGAGAGAGAGAGAGAGAGAGAGAGAGAGAGAGAGAGAGAGAGAGAGAGAGAGAGAGAGGGAGAGAGAACAAGAGAGAACGAGAGAACACGAGAGAGAATGAGAGAGCGAGAGAGAGCGAGAGAGAGCGAGGGAGCGAGAGGAAGCGAGAGAGAGAGAACGAGAGAATGAGGGAGAGAACGAGAGAGAACGAGACAGACAGAGAACGAGAGAGAGAGAGAGAACGAGAGAGAGAGAGAGAGAGAGAGAGAGAGAGAGAGAGAGAGAGAGAGGGAGAGGGAGCGAGACAGAGAATGAGACAGAGAGCGAGACAGAGAGAGCGAGAGAGCGAGAGAACATGAGAGAACGAGAGGGAGAGAACGAGACAGAGAGACAGACAGGCAGACAGAGAACGAGAGAGAGAATGAGATAGAGAACGAGACACAGACAGAGAACAAGAGAGACAGAGAACGAGAGAACGAGATAGAGAGAGAACGAGAGAGAGAGAGAGAGAACGAGAGAGAGAGAACGAGAGAGAGAGAGAGAACGAGAGAGAGAGAGAGAGAACGAGAGAGAGAGCATGTTAACAAATCGCACAAACTAATGACCTGCTCTCAAAACACTTCTAGTTTCAATAACACTGATGAAGGCACTAGAGCCCAAACGCTGGTCTGCTTTACTCAGTCTCTTCTAGTTTCAATAACACTGATGAAGGCACTGGAGACCAAACGCTGGTCTGCTTGACTCAGTCTCTTCTAGTTTCAATAATCCTGATGAAGGTTTAATGGAACCTGCCATGACCTCACTGGCACAGGAGGGGAGCGAGTGAAACGACAGGAGTTCTGAAGAGATTAAAGGGGACAGTGGCTCTGTTATCCTCTTACCTTCGCTGTGCTGGCTCCCAGTGCTGCCTGGTCCATAGCTGTAGCTGGCGAGCTCGTGGTAGGGAGGGGGCTGGCTGGAGTAGGGGTGGGGGTACTGGTAGGGGAAGGTGTGCATCATGGGCCAGGGGGTGGCTCCGGGGAGGGGGAGGGGGGCCAGCGTGTCCTGGTCTGAAGCACCACTGGAGCCGTCGTTATCATTCAGAGACAGGTTGGCCATGTCTGCAAGGAGGGGAGAAACAGGGTTAGCAAACAGACTGAACCTCCGATCTGCACCGAGCAAGGCATGCAACTAACCCTGCACACAATCCTGGACTTGAGAACTATCCCCAATGAAGTGTGTTACTGCAGATGAATAGGGGTTTGGATACACTGTGATCCTTCAGGATAGAAAGGATTTCTCCTGGCAGGTAACACATTTAAAAACACAGCACGACAATCAGGGGGCTCTGCAACTCTAAGGGGGGCGAATTCGATTTAGGAGGAGGGACTTACTTTTGACACACGACAGGGTCGAATGGGAAGGAGGCTTGTAAGGCTAAAAAGTGTAACAAGAAATCTGGATGCGTTTCTTATACTAGCAAGGGAGAACGGAGAAGTGTTCATTAAATCACACCTATTATATGACATCTAGAACTTCTAGAGAGCTGGGAAAGCCCAATGGACCAGGGGGAGAGGGGGTGGGGCACAGCCCAATGGACCAGGGGGGGGGACGGGGGACAGCCCAATGGACCAGGGGGGGGAGAGGGGGAGGCACAGCCCAATGGACCAGGGGGGGAGAGCCCAGCCCAATGGACCAGGGGGGGAGCCCAGCTCTATGGACCAGGGAGGAGGGGGGGGGGGGGCACAGCCCAATGGACCGGGGGGAGAGGGGATGGGGATGGGGATGGGACGTACAGTTCTCACAGTCGCTGAAATCTCCGAAGATGTAGTAGCACTGCTCAGAGAAGGTGATCTTGTTGACGGTGTGCCGGATGAAGCCGGCCTTCAGGAGGTTGCTGGCGTACTTGCGCGACTCCCGACGGTCCTGGAAACCATCCACGTGGTGATACAGCCACTCGACCACGTCAGAGCCTACAGAGAGAGAGAGAGAGAGAGAGGGGTTACAGCTACAGAGAGAGAGAGAGAGAGAGAGCGAGAGAGTCATCCACATGGTGATACAGCCACTCGACCACATCAGAGCCTACAGAGAGAGAGAGAGAGGGGGGTTAGAGCTACAGAGAGAGAGAGAGAGAGCGAGAGAGTCATCCACATGGTGATACAGCCACTCCACCACGTCAGAGCCTAGTGAGAGAGAGAGAGAGTGAGAGAGAGAGAGAGAGAGAGAGAGAGGGGTTAGAGCTACAGAGAGAGAGAGAGAGAGAGAGCGAGCCATCCACGTGGTGATACAGCCACTCGACCATGTCAGAGCCTACAAAGAGAGAGAGAGAGACAGAGAGAGAGAGAGAGAGAGAGAGAGAGAGGGGTTAGAGCTACAGAGAGAGAGAGAGAGAGAGCCATCCACGTGGTGATACAGCCACTCGACCACGTCAGAGCCGAGAGAGAGAGAGAGAGACCCATGACACGACTGGGGTGGATAGCACTAATGATGCAGCCACTGCACTACACCAGCACCTAAAGAGAGACAGGAGAGGCAGGGTTAGAACTAGAAAGAGTTAGAGAGTTACGAACACGAGCAGGGCTGGAAAGAAGACTCCTATTGCAAAGCAGTTTCACCCATTCCAGGTTTTACTGCTACGAGCTTGATTAGCCCCAGTGTGTACTTTCCTTCCTTGAAGGGGAGGCTATCTGGCACATCAGTGAATTCTCCACAGCGTCCTCTGGTCCTGGTTTCTGTGCAGCTCTTAAAGTATATCAACTCATTTTCAGATTGGGAAGGCTGTAGTTAAGTCTGTCTTAATTCATCTTTGATTTAGGCAGCAATTGCCCCTTTAAAATGGTACCACAACAGTCATTTGCTGCAGCACAGGTTAAAATGAGTTCCCTTCTAGCTTCAAAATGCTAAAAAGGAGGCTGTGGATGGAAGAACGGTCGCGTGTAAAAATCGAGCCCCCAGGGATATGCACCCCGCGGGACGAGAGGACAGCCGTACCCAGGAAAGCGTTTGGAATGGTGATCTTCAGCCACATCCTGTCTCGAACCTCCAACCCAGACTCTGGGGAGGCCATCGCCTTGGCAACGGAGGCCATGTCCGAGTGGAGAGAGAGGTTGAAGTCGTCAAAACCTGCGGATGACATCACAGAGATACGTGACACACACGCACGCACAGGGATTTCCACAGAAAGCCATGGGGACACTTTGACCCTCCAGGCGACCTGGAAAGTGCAGCACTAACAAAGCTAGCAAACAGATTTCTGTAAGTGCAGTGCTAGATGTTTTAAAGATTACTGTAACGTTCAAAAGTGGACACCGGCAACCTGCCTAACGACTGGAAGACCTCTACCTGCAAGAATAATATAATTATTTTAATAGCTACGAATCACTAAGTAGACTGGAGTAAAATAATCCATTTCTGTTTCTCAAACACCTTATTCTTATGATTATTATTATGATTATGATGATGAATATGATGATGATTATGATTAGCAGATGCCCTTATCCAGGGCGACTTACAACCTATCACAGTACAAAATATCACATTACAAAAATCACATTACAGATGAGAGCAGATATGAAACACAATAAAGGCAGCAGGAAAATAGGAGCAAATTCAAAAAGTACAGTAAATAATTACATTTGAGAGCGATCGACCAACAGCAGTTAAATTTACAGTAAAATATTTGCTTATAAGAGTAAATTCCATTAAGCAAGTAGTCAGTAAATGGATCATTTCAAATGAGAGGAATTACAGTAAACGTGAATACGGATATCTATAAGTGTAAAAGCAAATATAAGATTGTCAGAAGCAATCGGCTTGATACTTTTTCTGATACAGATAGTCAGTGATATCACGATGGTCGATTGTTCCAAC
>NC_081236.1:1499076-1551576 GCF_902713425.1 Acipenser ruthenus
TTAATAGCTATGGATGCAATCTCTTCTTATAACAGAAGCTATTTCTCAGCTGGAGTTGATAGATCACTTATAACAACACAACCTTAGTAAGAGTTAATCTGAAGAATACAAAGACAGGATACTGACCCGGGCTTGTGGACGATTTCCCTCAAGACTCGGACCGCGTCATCGTTACTCATGTTCTCAAAATTAATGTCGTTCACCTGGGGGGGGGGGGGGAGTTGGGTTAGTCTAAAGACAAGCCAAGTACAAGGATACATTTTACATGATATTAAATAAATTGAAGATCTCATAGATTTTTTTAAAATTAGGTCTTCAATACTAAAATTTTAGGCAATGCAAAAACTTTTGCCCACAACTGTGGAAGAGCAGTTCTGTGTGTGCAGCAAATATGAAGAAGAGATCTGGAATGCTTTGAAAGATCTGATCTCTCAAGCATGCCCCTCGCTTTCACCCATCACGGGCACCCCCCCAATTATAATCCAATAACTTCCAAAATAATGAGGAGTTGAGAGCGAATCATTTGGGATCCTTCCTAAAAGACTTCCAGGTACCTCCATATGCAATGTCAAAAGAACCAGAGAAGGTGAGGCAGGAAGATCAAAATATAACCCACTGGGTGTGGATTAACCCAGAAGTAGACCACCAGCATTGATCAATTCCAGTTCAACGCCACCCCTTATCCAAGCTGACTCATTCACAGTGCCAGGTTGTGTTTTACACTGAGAGAACGTTCTCGGATTTTCAACCACTTTCAGTGACCACGCCCCCACCGTTTGTTTGAATAATCATTCTCTAGTATGTTTGTGTGTTTGTATCTGTGATCACTGCTGGGTAGAATAAACAGAGTCCACATGTTCGTGTGTGCAGCTACTTCTGTTGCAATCACTTGCAGCATCATTGTAACTTAATAAAACAGCATTGTAATTGTAATTGAATAAAACAGCATTGTAATTGTAATTGAATAAAACAGCGTTGTAATTGTAATTGAATAAAACAGCGTTGTAATTGTAATTGAATAAAACAGCATTGTAATTGTAATTGAATAAAACAGCATTGTAATTGTAATTGAATAAAACAGCAGGCTCTGATAATCTTAGTAACTTGTGCTGAAGAATGTCCTGACCAAGTTTCATCCCAATTGGAGAAGCACCCCTGAGATTCCAGTAAAACGGTGTGTGTGTGTGTGTTGTACAGCCCCGGGGGTCTCACCTGCAGCAGCATGTCCCCGGGTTCGATCCGCCCGTCCGCGGCAACGGCCCCCCCCTTCATGATGGATCCGATGTAGATCCCTCCGTCGCCCCGCTCGTTGCTCTGCCCCACGATGCTGATCCCCAGGAAGTTGTACTTCTCTGAAGAGGAACGAAACAAAAAGCAGCTTCTCAGTGAGTCAGGAACAATCATGAACTATACAGACTGCCTCATCTGAAACCAGGAGCTACACACACACACACAGACTGCAAAGCCTCATGTGAAACCAGGAGCTACACACACACACAGACTGCAGAGCCTCCTGTGAAACCAGGAGCTACACACACACAGACTGCAGAGCCTCCTGTGAAACCAGGAGCTACACACACACACAGACTGCAGAGCCTCCTGTGAAACCAGGAGCTACACACACACAGACTGCAGAGCCTCATGTGAAACCAGGAGCTACACACACAAACAGACTGCAGAGCCTCATGTGAAACCAGGAGCTACACACACACAGACTGCAGAGCCTCCTGTGAAACCAGGAGCTACACACACACACAGACTGCAGAGCCTCATGTGAAACCAGGAGCTACACACACACAGACTGCAGAGCCTCATGTGAAACCAGGAGCTACACACACAAACAGACTGCAGAGCCTCATGTGAAACCAGGAGCTACACACACACAGACTGCAGAGCCTCATGTGAAACCAGGAGCAACACACACAGACTGCAGAGCCTCATGTGAAACCAGGAGCTACACACACACAGACTGCAGAGCCTCATGTGAAACCAGGAGCTACACACACACACACACACACAGACTGCAGAGCCTCATCTGAAACCATGACTTAATTCAATTTGTTAACGTCACATTATTCAGCGGGTTTCATTCAACTTTAAGAAGCAAAATGAGTTCATTCTATAGAGGGGGTGATGCAAAACTTCTGATCACAGCTGTAAACACTGCAGGACCATGTGTGACACAGCTGCCTTCACATACCCTCAGGTCTGCAATTTTTCATTTGTGATCAAACTCTTCTCTGGACGTATGCAAAACTTACATAGAGAAAGTCAGACTCCCTATGCAACCCAGTGACTGTGGGAAGGTATGGGAGCCTGAGCCTCAATACAGCTTGAGTCCCATTCACCAGCATTTGAAGGCTTTCATTACATAAAGAACACTCAGGGTTTTTACCTGCAGTATCAGTAGGGTGGCCACTGGGGGCACCGGTCTGCAGAAATCACTGCTTTCCACAGCCCCAGTGTTTTGGGTTGATTATTATTATTATTTTTATTTCTTAGCAGACGCCCTTATCCAGGGCGACTTACAATTGTTACAAGATATCACATTATGTTTACATACAATTACCCATTTATACAGTTGGGTTTTTACTGGAGCAATCTAGGTAAAGTACCTTGCTCAAGGGTACAGCAGCAGTGTCCCCACCAGGGATTGAACCCACAACTCTCTGGTCAAGAGTCCAGAGCCCTAACCACTACTCCACACTGCTGCCCAGTCATTTAAGAGCATGTGGTAATGCAACCGGAGATAGGGGCTAGCTGGTTAGGAAATGGGACTGGGATGAATAAAGCCAGCACTCTCTCACACACAAAGGGGTTGGCTTTTATTTTCACTGCTCTTGTGAATTGAAAAGGAATGCACAGAACCCCTTCTACAGTCTAACAGACAAACAGCCTCCATACACTCACTGAATACGACACTAAACTTGCAGTTTTGTCAAAACCGGACAATCTGTAAGAAGTTCCTCAGCGTTCTGGTTTTGCAGGCTACAAAGACTTCTTGACTGGTAAACACTGCAGCGGGTTCTGTAGCACTCGTACACAGTGCACATGGTGTGTTATTTTGGAAGAGGGCTTGTTCACCCATAGCTGTGTAACTCACCCATGTTGAGCGTGACTGTGATGATGTTCAGGGACATGGTGGAATCTGTGACACTGCTGAAGGAAGAGGTCTGAAAAGAGAGACCAGGAGCATGCAGAGGATTCAAATCAACACAGACAAACATCTAAACCTGCAAGCCAACACCGCCACCCACTTTAAAAGCACCGCAGTTCATAAATATATTTCAACGTCGTTTCAACTGCACTGGCACTCATTCAGAGTGGCTCCGCGGTCCTTGAGTTATCATTTCTCTTTATTATTATTATTATTATTATTATTATTATTATTATTATTTTATTAGCAGACACCCTTATCCAGGGCGACTTACAATTGTTACGAGATATCACATTATTTTTTACATACAATAATTTTTTTACACATTATTTTTACTTACAATTACCCATTTATACAGTTGGGTTTTTACTGGAGCAATCTAGGTAAAGTACCTTGCTCAAGGGTACAGCAGCAGTGTCCCCCACCTGGGATTGAACCCACGACCCTCCGGTCAAGAGTCCAGAGCCCTAACCACTACTCCACACTGCTGCTCTTTAAATCTGAACAGTGTTGTGCATTCCATTCAAATTACATGAATTTTCAACTCCCCACCCACTCTACACCTCCACACTGAAGAGAAGATGGTAAGTTCTGCGGTTTGAATGGAATGGAATGGAATGAGGAAGGTCCTTCAGTGCTGGCATTTAGCATTCTCCAAACAAGCATCAAGCCAGGTAAGAATGAGAACTTTATATTGGTGGAACAAAAGAACAAAGCCTCTTAGAATGAAATAAAGTCAGAAAGTGGTGATGGAAAGGTTTTAGAAAAATATGAAAACCATGAAACATTCTTTTTTACAGACTCCGATAAAACTAATTGAAGTAACAGTGGGTCCAAGATTAGCGAAACCAGCTGTGTTGAGTGTGGGTGTGTCTGGGTGCAGCAGGGTGTGTGTGGGGGTGTGTCGGGTCCCCAGGGTTGGGGTGTGTCTCCTACCCTCTCCAGTCTCGGGGGTCTCTGCTTCCTGCGGCGCCGATGTCTCTTCAGCAGTCTGGAGGCGCTGCTCTGCTCCGTGGAGCTGCTGAACCTGCGGACACACAGAGGAGGGACTGGACAGGAGCACCAAGGGACAGAGCTGAGCAAGAAACCTCCATTCAAATCACAAACCTGTCGACTGGGAGTCCTCTTCAACGTCTTACATAGGATCAGGAGGGGAGGAACACACACACACACACACACACACACACATGAATTGACCCCAACCCTGGTATTAACATCCCAAAGCACTAGCCCCTCCCTCACCACAAAGCACTAGCCCCTCCCTCACCACACCCCCAAAGCACTAGCCCCTCCCTCTCCACACCCCCAAAGAACTAGACCTCTCCCTCACCACACCCCAAAGCACTAGACCCCTCCCTCAACACACCCCCAAAGCACTAGACCCCCTCCCTCACCACCCCCCCAAAGCACTAGCCCCTCCCCCAGCCTCACCTGCTCATGGTGTCGTCCTCGTCGGAGTCACAGAAGCTGGTGGTCTCGATCTCGCTGCTCATCACCGTGCTCGCACTCTCATAGCCAGCTAGATGGCGCTCTAACCTGCTCTGCCCGTTCAGCCGAGGACCCCCTGCAAACCCCACACAAAGGCAGTCTGAGATCAATGCTAACCAGGGTCTAAAACCAGCTGTTAACTTATCACGCCAAGCTCCAAACACGCAATCCTGCTCTGCAAGGCTTATACATGTTTACAAAACCCATCTGTCGTGGTTTAGGTTTTATGTTGCAATCTCACATCGACACTGCAGTTTTATTGAACAATCCAGCACCGTTTCATGCAAAGACTGGAGATGTATTTCTTTCCATACTTGTGCCAGCACCGGTATACAAGATAAAACTACAGAGCCCACAATGCACCTGAAGAAACTCAGCTTCCTGCCAAACGAATATCCCTAAAGTGTGCAACTTACAGCTCTGGCAAAGGTTTTGCATCACCCTATAGAATGAACTGATTTCATAAAGTCGAATGAAACCTGCTGAATAATGTTACGTTAACATATTGAATTACACACCCGGTTTTTTCCATGTACTTAATTGACAAAAATGGAAAAATGTGACATTTCGAAATCTAACATGAAATACTGTACTACTATTATGGCTTCCGTTAGACTTTTGCAATACCATTTTGTAGTTCTTTGATAACATGCTAAATAAAAGATCTAAATTATGTTCAGAGTATGTATTTTTTAATTATGTCTCAAGCCTAAGATTGTAGGTAAAGCTAAACTTTTGGCTGTAAATGGACTTGACCACAGTAGTTCTGGAGGTCGCGGTTGAGCGCTTGACCGCCTGACTCACCGTGCTGCTCGTGGCTCTCCCTCCTGCGTGGTCTCTCTCGCCGAGACGAGACCACCGATTCGGTTTCCGTCTGGTCATCGAGATTCTCCTGGCTGCCCGCGACATTCGGACTGTCAAAAAAAACACACGCGTGTGAAATCCAACGCAAAACTCCCATCCAGTCACACGCAATACACAGTACAGAGGAGACAAACAGGTAGATAAACTGCAGGTATGAGGATCTGCTGGGGTTAAGATACATCACAAATCACTTCACTATTGAACACAATTCTCTATACCTACAGATCAGGATCTGACAATACAGTTTCTGAAACTCAACGCAGAGTCAAACTCCCTAAATCGCTCCAAATTATCAGCCTGAAACTAAACATTATCCCTGCATGGTCTACTTTTATTATTATTATTATTATTATTATTATTATTATTATTATTATTATTATTATTAATTTCTTAGCAGACACCCTTATCCAGGGCGACTTACAATTGTTGCAAGTTATCACATTATTTTTATACAATTCCCCATTTATACAGTTGGGTTTTTACTGGAGCAATCTAGGTAAAGTACCTTGCTCAAGGGTACAGCAGCAATGTCCCCCACCTGGGATTGAACCCACGACCCTCCGGTCAAGAGTCCAGAGCCCTGACCACTACTCCACACTGCTGCCCTAGATTTTAGATTACATTACATTTAGATTTCTCCAAGATATGGAGAAAGACGTCTTGTCTAAGTTTCTCCTTGAACGCATTTCTTTCAGCGCATCTCAGTTTTGCATTGAGTGTTTAATGGCTCTGAATGATCAATCCATCTCTGTATTGGGGTTCTGATGCAATCCTATTGACTCACTGGAAAGAGGGGGGTCTGGAGTCTCCAATCCCCACAGTACGCTCCGCAGGGGGGGGCGGCAGCGGGGGAGGGGGCGGAGAGGGGTCCGCTCTGATCTCTACTGGAGGGGCCACAGCTTCTGCACAGGGGCTGTCCGAGGAAACCAGCTGAAAGACAGAGCGAGTGAGGCAGGCAGGAACAGAGAATCAATACAGGAGCCCTTAGCAAATACAGACTCTGTTGCGATTCACTTTCGGGTATGCAGGAGACAGTGTTTGCCCCCCATTTAGTGTGACACTAGGGCACTGTGAATGGCATGATCCAAAGAGAGAGAGAAGGGAGGAGAAAATCAATTAAACTGAAAAATAAAAATGTAAAAACACGCTTTTATAACGACACCCAAAAAACAGGACAAAACTAAAACCGAACAAGGAGCCCACTAAATCACTAAAAATGTATTTCTTAGCAGACGCCCTTATCCAGGGTGACTTACAATTGTTACAAGATATCACATTATTTTTACATACAATTACCCATTTATACAGTTGGGTTTTTACTGGAGCAATCTAGGTAAAGTACCTTGCTCAAGGGTACAGCAGCAGTGTCCCCCCACCTGGGGATTGAACCCACGACCCTCCGGTCAAGAGTCCAGAGCCCTGACCACTACTCCACACTGCTGCCCTAATTGCTTTTGCACAGAAGGTCTGACTCACACTAACAGAAAACAAAAGCATATCAGCACATGCTCCAGTTTGAGAGCATGTTACCTTCTCGCTAGTTCGCTTCACCGATACCATGTGTGCGTGTGCTGTAATCACACACTAAAACAGGAATGTTAGTTAAATCCCTCTGCGCGGCTGTAAAAAACTGTACTAACGCGAGTTTGATACATGTGTACATAATTAGTGAAATACCTCCCAGGTTCTAGTCCCACATTCTGATAACTTAATGTCCAGATCTCATCGTAATTGGGTAAATTTTTCCCTAGATATATGGGAAAAAAAGTTTGTGTGACACACAAGTTCCAGAAATACCAGATAATACAATGCTGAAAAAAATGGGTTAACCAAAGTTTCATCACACTCGGATAAGCGTCTAGATATGTGTCTAGGATTCATTCTCGGCTAAACTTGGCAGATTAATTAAAACAGAAGGGCATACAAACTGAACACTTGAAATGTATGAAAAACAAGACTTGGATTGACTAGAATTCAGAGACGGCACAGATTGCAAGACACGGTTTAGATTCTCACCCAGGATACGACTCTCCCGTTGAAGCAGGGAAGCTTGGTGCGGTCGTCAGAAATCTCTTCCTTCACAACTCTGGAAAGAGACGGCAGCGTTAGCAGGTGTTTTGTTGGGCAGGTATCCAGTCATCATTATTATTATTATTTGTTTATTTAGCAGATGCCTTTATCCAAGGTGACTTACAGAGACTAAGGTGTGTGAACTATGCATCAGCTGCAGAGTCACTTACCATTACGTCTCACCCGAAAGACGGAGCACAAGGAGGTGAAGTGACTTGCTCAGGGTCACACAATGAGTCAGTGGGATTTGAACCGGGGACCTCGTAAGATAACTAGAACAGCAAACTGAACTCAAGAAGAAATTCACAACCAAAACGACCTTCACAACACTTTGGAAAATACATAGAGATTCATTCATAAGAGTGCGGGAGCAGTGCGGAAACTGAATCATGAATCACTGTGTATAAAACGCAACAATCTTCATTTTAACCTACAGCCAAACGCTTTCCATCCCCCTCTATATAGAATGAACTAATTTTGCTTCATAAAGTCGAATGAAACCTGCTGAATAATGTTACCTTAACATAAGAAAGTTTCCAAACGAGAGAAGGCCCCATTCAGCTCATCTTGCTCGTTTGGTTGTTAGTAGCTTATTGATCCCAGAATCTCATCAAGCAGCTTCTTGAAGGATCCCAGGGTGTCAGCTTCAACAACATTACTGGGGAGTTGGTTCCAGACCCTCATAATTCTCTGTGTAAAAAAAGTGCCTCCTATTTTCTGTTCTGAATGCCCCTTTATCTAATCTCCATTTGTGACCCCTGGTCCTTGTTTCTTTTTTCAGGTCAAAAAAGTCCCCTGGGTCGACATTGTCAATACCTTTTAGAATTTTGAATGAATCAGATCGCCGCGTAGTCTTCTTTGTTCAAGACTGAATAGATTCAATTCTTTTAGCCTGTCTGCATATGACATGCCTTTTAAACCCGGGATAATTCTGGTTGCTCTTCTTTGCACTCTTTCTAGAGCAGCAATATCCTTTTTGTAACGAGGTGACCAGAACTGATCACAATATTCTAGGTGAGGTCTTACTAATGCATTATAAAGTTTTAACATTACTTCCCTTGATTTAAATTCAACACTTCTCACAATATATCCAAACATCTCGTTGGCCTTTTTTATAGCTTCCCCACATTATCTAGATGAAGACATTTCTGAGTCAACATAAACTCCTAGGTCTTTTTCATAGATTCCTTCTTCAATTTCAGTATCTCCCATATGATATTTATAATGCACATTTTTATTGCCTGCGTGCAGTACTTTACACATATTGAATTACACACTGCTTTGTAGTTTTCCATATACATATACCATTTCCATATAACAAAACGCTAACATTGAAATCTAACATGAAATACTACTGTACTACTATTATGGCTTCCAGTAGACATTTGCAATATCATGTTGGAGTTTCTTTGATTACATGATGTTAAATAAAATATATAATATATATATATATTTTTAAAATGTTATCTCAATCCCATAATTCCAGGTGATACAAAACCTTTGGCTCAAGACAAAGACTCTTCTTTCTCAAACCCGCTCTACGCGATCTCCAGTGCCAGACTGCGGGTATCTGTGTCCCAGTCTGCCAGCAGTAGCTGTGCCGATCGCAGTCCCCAGCGCTGTCTTTAGTTTGGCACAGAGGGGGGCATTCTCCTGCCAGCGTGCCACGACCGCGATGTGCGAACCACATTCCTTACCCAGACACGCTTCCACGCCAACGACAAACCACAACCCACAAACAAAGAGCATAGAGGAAGCAATTGTCATTTCAAAGGCAGTTCGTTTTTCTCTTGCTGTTCAATGGGGTTTGCTGTCCTTTGAGCGGTTCTGTTGCTCACAGTTTTATAAACACTACAAGAAACACACGTCTTTTGCTTTGTCTGTATAGCAGCAATATATTTTTCAAAAAGATTCCTGGTGGTCTGAATATTTTTTTTCACACATGGCACCTAGGGAAATTTAATTTCTTTCTTTCTTTTTTTTTTTACTCAGGAACGTCGGCCAGCAAAAATATATTTTTTCCTTCTAAACATCCAGATCTGGCAATAATGCTGGTGATTGAAATGAGAGGTGCACTGTATTGTGGGAACAGAAAACCAGCACTGTTGCAGGAGGGAGTGCTAAATTAAAATGAAAGACAATAATATTGACTATTCAAAAAATTTAAGATGGAGAGGCCCGTCAGTGCTCATGCGGCTCCGAGCAGCTGATTTATCTCAAAACGCCGTCAAGTCGGGTCTTAAAGGAGCCCAGTGATTCTGCCTCAACAACATGGCTAGGTAACCCATTCCATCCCCTCACCGCTCTCTGTGTGAATAAGTGTCTACATCCCCTCTGTCCTAAATCCATTTAATCTCCAACTCTGTCCTCTGGTCCTGGTTTCTGTGCTTAAAAGTATTGGTTAGGCTCCTTTCAAAATGAATTAAGCCTCATTAAATCCGAGCTCATGGAATGTGAAGGTAATTAATCATTATGAAACATGCCACTGTAGTAGTCTGTAGTTTGGGGGGGGTGAATTCAAAATGGCTTTTTCAACAGCGAGCTCTCCTCTGACGTACAGTACAGGAGCGAGGGCAGGGAGCTCCGAGACCAGCCTGCATCGCATGTCAATTCCCAACAGGAAGAGAATTCCTAAACATGGCTTTCTGTTTTCACAGCAGCTCCTGCACTCCCCCTTTCTGGGGCGCAGAGATTCCAGACAGACTGTTTTACCATATGGCAGCAAAAGCAGAGCCCGTCTGCACACAACAACACAAGAAAAGAAAACTCAAAAGCAAGGCTTGAGACTCTCAAGGCTTTCACAATCCTGTTCAGGTAGATTGTTGAAATGATCAGCAGCACTGATAAAACCTGGAGGGTTACTGAGAGAGCAGCTGCAAGGGAGGAACCACATATTTATCAAACTTCTGATCATTTCAATAACAGACCTCACTGATGGGAGTTCTGAACCCCAGGACTGGGTGCAGCAGCAGCAGCAGCAGCAGCAGGGCTAGTGTGAGTTTGTAACCCTGCTCAAATTCCTGGCTCCTGATCATTTCAATATTAATAATAATAACAGACTTCATTGAGGGGAGTTCTGAACCCCAGGACTGGGTGCAGCAGCAGCAGCAGCAGCAGCAGGGCTAGTGTGAGTTTGTAACCCTGCTCAAACTCCTGGCTCCTGATCATTTCAATAATAATAATAATAACAGACTTCATTGAGGGGAGCTCTGAACCCCAGGACTGGTTGCCATTTCAAGCCCTGTCAAATTTAGTGACTATGTTTTTTCACCTAGATGCTAGGACATGTCATCCCACATCACGTCTGTAAATTGATATGGATGGAGAACGTCTCATCCATGTGTCAAACTTGGCGCAGGCATTAACATTATTTAGCAGAAGTGTTTGAGAAGATCAGATTGTGGGGATGTATAGCAGGCATTCGGATGCCCTCAATAACATCACCGAGTTTCAACCCAATTAGATAAGCTCTAGATATCTGTACAGACAAACTGACACACAGGAGATGTGCCCATGTTTGATCAGTTAGTTAAGAGGTTCTCAGATGTATGCCAAAGTGTGACAAACATATGTACAGACAGCCGCCCAAAATAAACCCTTTGAGAATGTTCTTATCACTATTGGCTAAGCTGCATCAATGTGAAACGCCAATGTGACACATACAGGCGCCACATATTATCCCTGCTGATTGGTTTAGGAGAAGGGTTGGAACTTTTCATGTGACAGACAGACAGACAGACAGACAGACAGACAGACAGAGGCACAACCTGATACTTAGCTGATTATAGTACATGATATTAATACCAAGTTTCATTACAACTGGATGAGTGGCGTTTCAGATATATGGGGAAATCTATGAGGTGTGACATACCTATATACAACTGCTTCCATATATTATTATTATTATTTATTTCTTAGCAGACGCCCTTATCCAGGGCGACTTACAATTGTTACAAGATATCTCTTTATTTTTACATACAATTCCCCATTTATACAGTTGGGTTTTTACTGGAGCAATCTAGGTAAAGTACCTTGCTCAAGGGTACAGCAGCAGTGTCCCCCCCACCTGGGATTGAACCCACGACCCTCCGGTCAAGAGTCCAGAGCCCTCACCACTACTCCACCTTCGCAGGGGGGCTCATCATGTCGGGGATTAGAACTCCAATAAGGGGGCTTTTAAAGAGGTCAAAGCATTGTCACAGATCATACAAGAGATAAAAAAATATATATATCAATGGACAAGTCAAAAGGGATAGGGAGAGAGCTAACTGAATCGGATTCTCTTGAAGTGGAGAAGACACCGTTGTTTTATTCAACAAGACATCACAGCCAGACAAACCACAACCACTTCTGATTACAGAACGCTCTTCCCCAAGACAGACTAAACTTCCACCCACGAAACAAACCACAGAGCGGGTCGCAAGGCAAAGGAAACAAAGCCTCTGCACACCACAACACTGTTACACTGCGTCTAGCCAGCTGGAGGGTGAATAACTACATCAGCCAAATACTGCTTTCTTTACAATAACTCATCTGATAGTACGGTAAAGAAAAGGGTGCTGTGTATATTATTATTAATTTCTTAGCAGATGCCCTTATCCAGGGCGACTTACAATTCTTACAAGATATCACATTATTTTTACATACAATTACCCATTTATACAGTTGGGTTTTTACTGGAGCAATCTAGGTAAAGTACCTTGCTCAAGGGTACAGCAGCAGTGTCCCCCCACCTGGGATTGAACCCACGACCCTCCGGTCAAGAGTCCAGAGCCCTAACCACTACTCCACACTGGGTGTCCTGCGATCCCCAAGCCAAGCGAAATTAATACAAAACCAATTCAACTACATTTTTGTAATTTATTTTTACAGCCTAAGGACAATCAACAAAGTACCTCCTAAACTCTCTCCACGAACACAGTAAAGGGGTTTAACGGCTTTGTTCAATACAACGCAACCAGTTATCATTTAAGGTGCCCTTGCGAGTGGGATCGCGCATTGAAATATATCAGATGTATTTGAAGGGGGAGGTTAATCAGAAGGAGAGTAGAGGGGGTAAAATGAGCAGAAATGCCCCCCCAACAGGTTACTTGAAGCGTAATGTTTAGGATTCCTCCAACAGTCTGGCGGTTATGGGTCCTCAACCCAAGCAAGGCTACAGAAAGGTTCTGTTCAGATTCAATAATGGTGGACATTAGTTACAGGAATTGTTAGAGGCTGGGCAGCTCTGGGCAAAAGTTTCGCATCCCCTAGAATTTAAGGATGGAGACATCATTAAAATAATTTAAATAAACACACACACTATATGAACATAGATCTTTAATTTATCATGTAACCAAAGAAACCACTAAATGATATCGCAAGAAGTCTACCCAAAGCCGTAACAGTAGTACAGTATTTCATGTTAGACATTGAAAATTTTTCCATTGGTCATTTTTTCTTGAAGTATATGGAAAACTACAAAGTGGTGTGTAATTCAATATGTTGACGTTACATTATTCAGCAGGTTTCATATCTGAATGCGTTTGTCGGGAATGCGATTAGTTCTTTATGCAATAGATTTATGAAAAGCCCATCAAACTGCAAGAGCTACCCACCATATCTCTTACAAATACACCTGGAAATTCAGAAAGGTGGTGTATTTATTTTAAAGTAGCCCATTCTAAAATCCAGTCGAACATCTACTAACATGCCGCTAATCAAGCTCGTAGTAAAACCTGGAATGGGTCTAACTGCTCTGGAATGAGAGTTATTTCCATCCCCGTCTCACAGAATAGGAGCAAAAAGAGGATTGCAGGCTACAGCCGAAACCACTTCACAGAAAGTTCAGTCGAATTAGAGCCCACGTCTACAAAGTATTCAAAACTACAGCACCGTCTCCGCCTTGATACAATACATCAGCTGCATCCTCCAAAGCCGAAACTAAATCCTTATTTCAATTTCTATTGAGGAAATCATAAAAATCAATAGGTCATTTATAAAGGAAACTATTTGACGAGGAAAGGGGCTGCGGCAGCGGGCCCTTCTGGCTGTTATCCCAAAAACTTCAGGCTTTTTTTTTTTTTTTTTAACAACACAGAGAGAAAGAGTTTTTTTTGAAAGGCGAACCTGAACCTAAACCTAAACCTAATCCCCAGGAACAAAAGCCTTTAAGGGCGAAGACGCTATTCAGTTTCCCTGTTTTAAATTAGAAAATAAATACCAGGCCACAATGGGCTGGCAATGACTCAGAAAGTGAAGCGAGCGAGGGGGGTAAAAAAAAAAAAAAAAAAAACACAACACCGAGCGACCCAACTAAAAAGTTTAACGTGGAAAAAATACTCCATCTTTGCTCTTTCCCCAACGGCCTCCTTGGTACACGCAGCTTTTAAACCTCGAAGCTGAACGTGTGGATGGGAAACCGTGATTTATTTACATGGCATCGTGCAATAATGTATCAAGTCTTTGAAACAGTTACACGCATTTGTATTTCAGGAGAGACGCATTTTACATATTTTTTTAATTCCCAAAGGGGTAGGACGGTGGAAAATTTAGAAAAACACCGTACATTTCTTCAGTAAAACAGTACCACCTTCCAAAGCGTTCAATACTTTTGTTTTATAATAAAGTTTATTCAAAACAAAACAAAATCTCATAATATTTGTAAACACACAAAAGTAGAACATATTTCTGCTGACATTTGTATCTAAATATAAAACAAACCGTGTACTGAAATGTGTTTGTTGTTTTTTTTAAAAAAATGTAGGTTTTATTTTTCTGGGGGAAATGGAGAGTTTTGCGTGGCGGGGTTGCAGCGAGACGCTCGTCCACGCGAGTCTACTCTGCATGCAAAATCCACAACTTTAAGAATTTTTTTTTTCTTAACACATTAACAAACCCTTGAAAAGTGTTCGCTTAATTCAACGGCGTTTTTAACCAGGCTTAATCGTGCATCACTGCTCCCAATAAATACAATCATCTTACCCAAAATCCTGGTCCATGGACTTGAAAAAAAACTTGTAGTTCGGCTTGTTTAAAACTTGTTTAAAATCCAGTAAAGTAATGTTCTCGGCTGGGATCGGAATTTTCACCAGATAAGGCGTTTCTTCCTCATCAATGTGATATATTATCTTCGTTTCCGCCATTTTCCACCGCTTTGCAAGCGATCGGAACACACGCCTTGACCCGACGTTATGTATATTTATATAACTTATTTTTTAGATTTACGAAGGAGAGAAAAAAAAATCTCAAAACTTTCTAACAACAACAAAAAAAAAAACTTTCTTTAGGAGCCAACGCGGCGTCTGACGTCAGGTGGGCTCCCCGTGCGTCGGTCCGTGCGTAACCCTTCCCCTCCCCTCTCCCGGCCTGCCGATTAGTTGTTTTTGTGGGAGCCTGTACCCCAAAAATTCGCCCCCATCGTCGGTCTGCAGTGCTCCAACCAGACCGAGGTGAAACTTCTCGAATCAGTTCGTCATATTAAAATCAATACAGATACTGTTAACACAGATATAACCCCATGACATTATTTCACCTGTAATGGAACTAGTACCACAGTGGGTATAGAAGAACTTCCATCCGCTTTTAATGTGAGCGCCGTCTCTACACTGTATGATATTTTAATATGGGTCACATCTCATAATGATAAACAACACAGTTATTAAAAAAAATAGATGCGAGGTAGGAAAAGTGACGCTAAAATGAACAGCATTGCACAATTGATCCTGCATATGATATTTGATATACATGTAGGGTTACCATATGGCTCCAGATTAACGCTTTGAGACAGACCGGGATTTCAAAATTCCCCCTAAATTGAAAGTAATTCACGTATAAATGAGCTCCACCTTTGCTGAGATTAATCCTGCTGTGGTGGAATTGCTTGGGCACAGCAAACAATTCACACTGATCAGCTGCTTCTGATCAGATCTTAATCAACGAACAGCTAATTTATCGATAGAGCAACGAGATGATGATGCGATTGTATTTGCAGAATAATATGGGCGATTGAATTTTAACAAACAGAAAAAAACAGCGACTGGCTACAATTCATTCTTGGTATAATACAATTATTTGACGCGCATGCGGGTATTTAAGCATCATTATTAATTGTAGCTAAGGATGGTTCATTTACACCTTCATTTATTTCAATTTAGGGGCAAGTTTGAAATCCCGTTCCGCCTCACAGCGTCTGGTTAATCTGGAGCCACATGGTAACCCTATACATGTTAATATGCTATAGACAAGTTCAAGAAATATTGTCTGTTGTATTTTAACACGTTTATTAAAACATATTTATCCTATTTATGTTTATTTGTTTGTTTGTTTGTTTTTTACAAACAGCTATACATTACACTCTAGAACCTCAGGAACATAAGAACATAAGAAAGTTTACAAACAAGAGGAGGCCATTCAGCCCATCTTGCTCGTTTGGTTGTTAGTAGCTTATTGATCCCAGAATCTCATCAAGCAGCTTCTTGAAGGATCCCAGGGTGTCAGCTTCAACAACATTACTGAGGAGTTGGTTCCAGACCCTCACAATTCTCTGTGTAAAAAAGTGCCTCCTATTTTCTGTTCTGAATGCCCCTTTATCTAATCTCCATTTATGACCCCTGGTCCTTGTTTCTTTTTTCAGGTCAAAGAAGTCCCCTGGGTCGACATTGTCTATACCATTTAGGATTTTGAATAATTGAATCAGATTGCCGCGTCATCTTCTTTGTTCAAGACTGAATAGATTCAATTCTTTTAGCCTGTCTGCATACGACATGCCTTTTAAACCCGGGATAATTCTGGTTGCTCTTCTTTGCACTCTTTCTAGAGCAGCAATATCCTTTTTGTAACAAGGTGACCAGAACTGAACACAATATTCTAGGTGAGGTCTTACTAATGCATTGTAAAGTTTTAACATTACTTCCCTTGATTTAAATTCAGCACTTCTCACAATATATCCGAGCATCTCGTTGGCCTTTTTTTATAGCTTCCCCACATTGTCTAGATGAAGACATTTCTGAGTCAACATAAACTCCTAGGTCTTTTTCATAGATTCCTTCTTCAATTTCAGTATACCTTAGATGTATTGTAGTACATGCTTCTTTGTGTAATATATACATGACAACAATGCACAGACAATTGGCACTTTTCATAGCTGGGTCAATACATTTGGATATATTTTGCAATGTGGATTTTATATACATATTAAGCTGATCCTATTAAAAGGCATCACAAAAAAAAATCTTGTACTTCAAGATACATCTGCATAGTAGAATCTGGGTGCAGCAGCGCTGTGCATTTCAAATCAGAGCTCTCAGTGTGATGATGAAGTTGAGGACCATGATTTATATCAGCAATGTGTGCAGAACAGCGTAGAATAAGTATTAGCGATCAAATGTTTAATCGCAATTTGATAACCAGTGCTTCAGATACCAAAATGCAAGTGTGACGTATAGATGCAAATTCTGATATTCTAAGTTACTTATGCTAAATAATGTACCAAGTTTTATGATCATTGGATAAGTGCGTCTACAGATATATGCCTTTCACCTCTGGAGGCCTGGGCTCCAATCTGGGGCGCTAGGTGGCACAGACAGACAGACAGACAGACAGACAGTGGGCTAATTCCCTAGCTTCTCATTCTTGTTTTTAACCTGCCTCTGGAGTCCTGGGTTCCAGTCTGCTCAGGCCATGAATGAGTTAGGTCAGTGGTCTCAACACAGCCCCCAAACAGACAGACAGACAGTGAATAAAAAAAAAAACTGTAGTAAATCCATGGTATAATCAAAATGACCGCGCACATTTACTGTGGTGAAGTTTTCGAAGGGCATTTTCAAATGATTCTGGTTGCTGTGTAATACATTTAAAGCATGTTTCATAAAGGTGGTACTCCTAGCTCTTGTGACCAACCATGACCTCAGCACCACGTTACTGGATCCTCAGCTGATGCGCTATCCTTGCACTATTGCACTGCTAATCTGTCACTATAGAGATAACTCTTTGTAATCCTAACTTGTTGCATCCTAGTTCATATTGTATTCTAGTAGTATTATTATTTGCACTGACTGTAAACGACACTGTATTTAAATACGAAGCTTGCATTGTAACCCTGTGCTGCCCTGTAACACCTGCGTGAGTCGCCTGGGATAAAGTCCAGTAATCAGCTAGGGATTTATATCTCACTTTTAAATGGAACCTTTTATTAAACTTCTCTTCTGGGTTAACTGGTCTATAGTTAAGATATCCAACGAGTTCCAAAGCGCCTTTGCCTGTTTGCTGGTAGCAGTACATGCAGGTATAGCTACTATCATCATGACCCACACACAAAAAAAAACCCTCCTGGAAAAGGATTCAAATAAGGACAGGAAGATTGCATTTAAAGACAGCCCCTTTGCAACAGACTCCTGCCTCCTGGAACCGGTTGATTTGCTGAATTCTGTGTAATTGTGAATTCTACTTCTGATGACATCATAAACAGGGGAGGAAAACTGCCCAGTGTCCTTTAGGGGGCGCCCTCATTTCCTAATGGGTATTTAAACTCTGGAATGTGAAAGTTACAAACCCCACCACACTTTCTTTTTCATGCAGTAAAACGTTTTATTTAAGCGATGCAAAAAGCTTCTGTAGCGAATGCAAGCAAGAGTATTACATTTTTTTTTTTTCACATTGCAGACCAACAATTAAAACAAACCACACGTCACTGTCACGTCTTTGGTGGACACACTTTTACTTCTTCAGTTGTTTACGAGAAGCCTTGTAACATCAAATGATCTCTTCAGAAAAAAAATATAGGACACATATACACCATGTATTGTATGTTGTTGAAAACAGATTCACAGTATTTTACCAAACGCATTATTTGGTAAAATAGACACACCCCCAATAACCACACCCCTCTCTGCTGTGTGCGTCATGGTCTTTATCTCTCCCATTGGCTGCAGGTACCTCTTGATGTGTTTGTGTCACAGCGGTTCTCGAGATCGCTTTCCATGACATTCTAGTTACTCTTTCAGTTCAATCTAAACAGATATTTCTGCACATGCGCATTTCATTGCATTCAGTTTTTTTCCAAAACCCAGCTTGCCTGCTGAAGCATTCATTGAAGCGGAACATTTGTTAGCAAAATCAATACATCAACGTGCTGATTACAATTGAGAATACAAATGCATTGTAAGCAAAGGCAGCAGTACAATTGTTTCATCTCTATTCACCGCTCATTAAATGGTGTGGCTCTCCATTTTGACATCCAATTTTAAGTGTGCGAGTATTAGTGCTTGTAGAGTATTTACAGGGCAACCCTACACCAGATGTGAGAGCACAATGAGTAGTTCGGAATGCACCGGTACGAGTGGTTACGCCTGCATTACAAAATTGTTTTATATTTTCAAATGTATCATGGATAAATGTGTTGGATAGTTTACACGGCTCGGTTATCAGATTTCTCACATGCATTTTATTGTCACAGTATTCTGATGCAGCAGTCTCTGTTATAGAATTATCGATGTGTTTATTTTTAAATGTATTGGGGTTGTTTAAGCCGGCACAGAGCTGGCTGTAGTATCCCACCAGAACCACCAGGAGGATTATCTTCACCAACATCTTCATCAGCAGAACCTGAGAACACAGTGGAGAGGCAAAGACACAATGCGTGACTCTTTGTTAAAGACACAATGTGTGACTCTCTGTTAAAGACACAATGTGTGACTCTCTGTTAAAGACACAATGTGTGACTCTCTGTTAAAGACACAATGCGTGACTCTCTGTTAAAGACACAATGCGTGACTCTCTGTTAAAGACACAATGCGTGACTCTCTGTTAAAGACACAATGTGTGACTCTTTCTGTTAAAGACACAATGTGTGACTCTTTCTGTTAAAGACACAATGTGTGACTCTCTGTTAAAGACACAATGCGTGACTCTCTCTGTTAAAGACACAATGTGTGACTCTCTGTTAAAGACACAATGTGTGACTCTTTCTGTTAAAGACACAATGCGTGACTCTCTGTTAAAGACACAATGTGTGACTCTCTGCTAAAGACACAATGCGTGACTCTCTGTTAAAGACACAATGTGTGACTCTCTGTTAAAGACACAATGTGTGACTCTCTGTTAAAGACACAATGTGTGACTCTCTCTGTTAAAGACACAATGCGCGTGACTCTCTGTTAAAGACACAATGTGTGACTCTCTATGTTCCCCTCTCTTTATTATTATTTATTTCTTAGCAGACGCCCTTATCCAGGGCAACTAACAATTGTTACAAGATATCACATTATTTTTACATACAATTCCCCATTTATACAGTTGGGTTTTTACTGGAGCAATCTAGGTAAAGTACCTTGCTCAAGGGTACAGCAGCAGTGTCCCCCTCCTGGGATTTAACCCACAACCCTCCGGTCAAGAGTCCAGAGCCCTAACCACTACTCTACACCGCTGACTTGTATTGTTTATTGCTAAGCTAATAATAAAATGAGATCATATATTCTCTCATTTACATGGTCCTGGTCTAAGCTTCGTCTAACCTATCTTTGCACCTCATTGCAGCTGACTATCAAATTGAAAAGAAGTCTTGTTTTTTATAATAGTAAGTGATCATTTAAATTAGAGTAATGTATATACAAAATAATGACTGAGTGTTTGTTTTTAGATCTGCATAACTGTGACAAAGAGCTTAGTAGTAAAGAGAAAGTTGTGGGGTTCTGAAAAATATAGCGTTACACATCCCCACGTGTTTCTACAACTGTTTAAATAACGGAGCTGTCATTTTTCTTTTCATTGTTAACATCCTGACAATGTTTTACTCTTATAACTTTAAAGTCTGTTTCAAAGCTCTTTTCATAATGGCCGCTCTAGTGCACTGGGGTTTGAGATCTGTCCTAGTCTGAATCAGTGATTCTCAACCCTGGTCCAGGGGACCCCCTGTGTCTGCTGGTTTTCATTCCAACTGGGCTCTCAACCAGACCCTTAATTGAACGGATCATTTGCTTAATTAGACCTTTTTAATTGTTTTCAGCTCTTAAACAGCTGCAGATTTCAAGCTAGCTATAACATTTTAGATGTAACTTGAAATCTGCAACTTTTTAGGAGCTGAGAACAATTAAAAAGGTCTAATTAAGCAAATGATCAGTTCAATTAAGGGTCTAGTTGAGAGCCCAGTTGGAATGAAAACCAGCAGACACAGTGGTTCCCCTGGATCAGGGTTGAGAATCACTGATTCAGACTAGGACAGATCTCAAACCCCAGTGCACTAGAGCAGCCATTTTGAAAAGAGCTTTGAAACAGACTTTAAAGGTGTAAGTATAAAAAGTTGTCAGGATGTTAACAATAAAAATAAAAATTACAGGTACATTATTTAAACATAGCAACATGTAGGGATGTAGAACGCTATATTTTTTGGAACCCCACAAGACCAAATTTAATTGACACATTCTATTATATTTTGGCTTGGCACTCTGTCCGTCTTTCCTTCCGCAACACAAAGACAATCATGCTGCAGAGCAAGCATGAGAGACCACTGGCCACTATCGCTTGAGACGAGAAAATTCATCAAAAATGTAATTTTGTGTCTTAAAATACTGTATGTCTGTGTAGTTGACCTAGGAAATGCAAAAGAACCTGCAAAACGTTACAAAAAATATACTGCTTCTAAAAATGCCATAATGAAAAACTGTGATTGACATGCTATCATTAGAAATATAATATATATATATTTTAAAATCTTCCTACCTGATAAAAAGTAAATTTCATACTTCATTACACCATCATCTCATTGGACTGTATACCATTCTCTGTAAAATAACTTGCTTTCATAAAGTTGTGAATACCTACAATGTACTATTGTGAGTTCATTAGATACAGTTTAAGGCTTTAGTTGTTTGTCTTTTATAGCCTGGGTACCTAAGCTGGAAAACTAAAATAAAAACATACTTACCATTTTTAGTAAGGTCAGCAAACGCGTTGAACACAACCTTGAGTCTCAGGGGATCTTCAGGAGCGGATGAGGGTCTGACACTGAGTGCCATATTTATACAGAACTCTCAGCCCAAGCACCCAATGGGACGTGTATCAGGGCAGTGACTTCTCAGAATGAGGTGACACGTGATCCTCCAGTATTTGTATATCTGTTTTCATCATCAGTTGGAACAGAACCTGTAGCGTGCGTCGCAATTGTATTCTGAAATACGGTCATTGTTTTTGCTCAGAAATTCTGAAGTGTCAATTCTGCTTTAAATATACATTTTCTCTCTGTTTGTTTTTAAATAATACATTATTAAATTGTGTAACAAAATAACCACCTGATTTTTGTTTTGGGGGGGGGGGGGGACGCTTCTCGTCAGACACTGGAAAATGGTACCAGTATATTTAACCATGCTCATATTACGATGAAACTGATTCCAGTCAGAACTGCACACTAACCTTACTTTGTGACAACTAGAAATGTTTTATTACACTTACAATCAGTTCATGAAAAGCTGAACTGTTTTATTACATTCAAAACAATGTATGTGCAGTACGCCATGCAAACCAAGTGATTATACAAATGTCTTGTGTAAAATTCAAACAGTGTGGTTTTGTCATGTAAAAGCATTTCCAGGTATCCCTAGACAAATTCCTAGGCAAATTTTAAATGTATCTTAACAGCTGGCTTATCATGTATGCAAAAAAGAATGACAACTCCCATTGTTCTGCTGGGTGTTTAACAGAATAAGGGTATTCAATGCAGTTGATTGTAATCCAGGGCGAGGCTCAGCTGCTAACGTGGGAGGTGATTCATCCTTACCTTCAGAAACAATCACATATTGTCGTGCTACACTTTGTGGCACCCAGAATGGACGTTCCTCTTCAGCAGTACATTGTGTCTGGTGGTGGGCCATTGCCAGTGTGGCTTGATTAACATTGTACCTTTTGTTCAAAGTGCGTTGATTCCCGGGACAAATTAAAGATTGGTCCACTTACTGACACAAAGATAGGTTTCCTTTCCTTTTTATAATCCTGTTATTTTGTGGGTTGGCTCAAAGTATTTGCTCCAGTACCACAAGGGTTAACTGTAATAAACATTATTGACAGCAGACAATACAGAATAAGGCAATACTTCCTTATTGCGAAGAGACAGGGCAGCAGCCTTTACTTCAGTCTTCCTCCTCTAACACACATCACTTAATAAGCTTCAACAATCCTTCTTATCACTGCTTCTGGTTTCATCGTTCCTTAATAATTCTTTGTTTCACCCAAGAGACCCCATTCTTCTGCAGCACTCATTAAGTTTCCTAGCATGTCCATGGTTTTAACAGATGCTAATCTTTAACATCACCCTTTATATGTAAGATGTACAATTGGTCTGGTTCATTTATTTCAGGTTTGGATTTCATAGCAGTTTTCTGTAGGTAGGTTTTATATGTTAGCGACCGGTCGAGGTAGACTGGTGTGCATCATGTTGGAGGAGCTGAACATGTAAGGCGATGGTGAGTTCACGAGAGGCACGATTTTGAGTTTGATTCACAGTTGATGCTGTGGTGTTCCAGCGGGCATCTGCTGTCTGATAGAAGTCGAGCTGGAAGCTGATTGGCTGGTGGTACTGAATCGTTTTCTAGTTAAGCGACGGTACCCGTCGATGAAGGCTCTGCGGTGTGGTAGTTGACAGTGACTGGAGTTATGTGTGCCGAGTCGTAGGCAGACACTCACACAAACCTGCACCGAGGGGGTTTTGGCCCAACAAAACAAAAATTCCATTTTTATTTTCTATTTAAAGGACAACGAAAACATCTAATACATGTAACTAATTACTTTTGTGCTATTCTACACTTTAGAAATATATTTATTTGGAAGTGTGTGCATCTATAAACATCCCATGTCATCGCTGGATTAGTTACTGTATACAATTATATTCTATCCGTATATTATTCTATATAATATATTCTATATAAACTGTGAGACTAATCGTCACTGTATTTGGTTTATACTCAGTTGTGTTCATTATGTTAGCATTGCATATGACTGAAGCATTGTGCGATGACAGTATATTTAACCATGCTCATATTAAGATGAAACTGACGCCAGTCGGAACAGCACACTAACCTTACTTTGTGAGAACTAGAAATGTTTTATTACACTTACATTCAATTCATGAAAAGCTGAACTGTTTTATTACATTCAAAACAATGTATGTGCAGTAAGCCATGCAAACCAAGTGATTATACAAATGTCTTGTGTAAACTTCAAACAGCGTGGTTTTGTCATTTAAAAGCATGTCCAGGTATTGTGCAAATTCTAAATAAATTATTAACAGCTGGCTTATGAAGTATGCAAAAAAGAATGTCAACTCCCATTGTTCTTCTGGGTGTTAAACAGAATAAGGGTATTCAATGCAGTTGATTGTAATCCAGCGTGAGGCTCAGCTGCTAACGTGGGAGGTGATTCATCCTTACCTTCAGAAACAATCACATATTGTCGTGCTACACTTTGTGGCACCCAGAATGGACCGTTCCTCTTCAGCAGTACATTGTGTCTGGTGGTGGGCCATTGCCAGTGAGGCTTGATTAACATTGTACCTTTTGTTCAAAGTGCGTTGATCCCCGGGACAAATTAAAGACTGGTCCACTTACGGACACAAAGATAGCTTTCCTTTCCTTTTTATAATCCTGTTATTTTGTGGGTTGGCTCAAAGTATTTGCTCCAGTACCACAAGGGTTAACTGTAATAAACATTATTGACAGCAGACAATACAGAATAAGGCAATACTTCCTTATTGCGAAGAGACAGGGCAGCAGCCTTTACTTCAGTCTTCCTCCTCTAACACACATCACTTAATAAGCTTCAACAATCCTTCTTATCACTGCTTCTGGTTTCATCGTTCCTTAATAATTCTTTGTTTCACCCAAGAGACCCCATTCTTCTGCAGCACTCATTAAGTTTCAGAACATGTCCATGGTTTTAACAGATGCTAATCTTTAACATCGCCCTTTATATGTAAGATGTACAATTGGTCTGGTTCATTTATTTCAGGTTTGGATTTCATAGCAGTTTTCTGTAGGTAGGTTTTATATGTTAGTGACCGGTCGAGGTAGACTGGTGTGCATCATGTTGGAGGAGTTGAACATTTAAGGCGATGGTGAGTTCACGAGAGGCACGATTTTGAGTTTGATTCACAGTTGATGCTGTGGTGTTCCAGCAGGCATCTGCTGTCTGATAGAAGTCGAGCTGGAAGCTGATTGGCTGGTGGTACTGAATCGTTTTCTAGTTAAGCGACGGTACCCGTCGATGAAGGCTCTGCGGTGTGGTAGTTGACAGTGACTGGAGTTATGTGTGCCGAGTCGTAGGCAGACACTCACACAAACCTGCACCGAGGGGGTTTTGGCCCAACAAAACAAAAATTCCATTTTTATTTTCTATTTAAAGGACAACGAAAACATCTAATACGTGTAACTAATTACTTTTGTGCTATTCTACACTTTAGAAATATATTTATTTGGAAGTGTGTGCATCTATAAACATCCCATGCAATCGCTGGATTAGTTACTGTATACAATTATATTCTATCTGTATATTATTCTATATAATATATTCTATATAAACTGTGAGACTAATCGTCACTGTATTTGGTTTATACTCAATATTGCATGTGACTGATGCATTGTGCGATGACAGTATATTTAACCATGCTTATATTAAGATGAAACTGACGCCAGTCGGAACAGCACACTAACCTTACTTTGTGAGAACTAGAAATGTTTTATTACACTTACATTCAATTCATGAAAAGCTGAACTGTTTTATTACATTCAAAACAATGTATGTGCAGTAAGCCATGCAAACCAAGTGATTATACAAATGTCTTGTGTAAACTTCAAACAGCGTGGTTTTGTCATTTAAAAGCATGTCCAGGTATTGTGCAAATTCTAAATAAATTATTAACAGCTGGCTTATCAAGCATGCAAAAAAGAATGTCAACTCCCATGGTTCTGCTGGGTGTTTAACAGAATAAGGGTATTCAATGCAGTTGATTGTAATCCAGCGTGAGGCTCAGCTGCTAACGTGGGAGGTGATTCATCCTTACCTTCAGAAACAATCACATATTGTCGTGCTACACTTTGTGGCACCCAGAATGGACCGTTCCTCTTCAGCAGTACATTGTGTCTGGTGGTGGGCCATTGCCAGTGAGGCTTGATTAACATTATACCTTTTGTTCAAAGTGCGTTGATTCCCGGGACAAATTAAAGACTGGTCCACTTACGGACACAAAGATAGCTTTCCTTTCCTTTTTATAATCCTGTTATTTTGTGGGTTGGCTCAAAGTATTTGCTCCAGTACCACAAGGGTTAACTGTAATAAATCTTCTCAGCAAGAAGCAATGAATATTTTCTCTTTACTAAAAGCATGAACATTAAAAACTGATTTCATCTTTACAGTCAGCACTCGTTTCTGTCCCCTCCCATCACAGGCTCCCGAGGGACAAACGAGAGGGGCTGTTTTGTGAAATGTGCTTGATTACAATGCTGAACCAGAAACTCTATCTATCTACCCCTCTCTCTATATCTACACACACCATTATAACAGATATAATCACTAAACACTATCTATCTCTCTCTATCTCTCATTATTATTTATTTCTTAGCAGACACCCTTATCCAGGGAGACTTACAATTGTTACAAGATATCACATTATACATTATTTCACATTATACAGATATCACATTATTTTTACATACAATTCCCCATTTATACAGTTGGGTTTTTCACTGGAGCAATCTAGGTAAAGTACCTTGCTCAAGGGTACAGCAGCAGTGTCCCCCCACCTGGGATTGAACCCACAACCCTCCGGTCAAGAGTCCAGAGCCCTCACCACTACTCCGCACTGCTGCCCTCTCTCTACCTCTCTCTCTACCTCTCTCTCACTCTATATCTATCTCGCTCTATCTCTCCCTCTACCTCTCTCTCTCGCTCTCTATCTCTCTCTCTGTCTCCCTCTATCTCTCCCTCTCTATATATCTATCTACACACACACCATTTCAACAGATATAATCACTAAATGCACAGCAAATGTCATTTCTAAATGTACAGTAACATGCAGTTTGTACTACAGCACTGGAAAACAACAGTTACAATACAGTTCTGTGCTGTAATAATAATAATAATAATAATAATAATAATAATAATAATAATAATAATAATAATAATAATAATGTATTTTATATAGTGCCCTTCATACACAAATCTCAAAGCACTTTACAGAAAGATTAAAACAAACCTAAAAACAGTAAACACATTACAAAAACAGCAGCTGATAAAAATAAGTCTTTAGTCCCGGTTTAAAAGCCTCAGTAGGTTTCACAGTCCTTCAAATGTCCAGGCAGGCTATTCCAGAGGCGAGGGGCCACCGAAACAAAAGCTCCCGATCGCCCAGAGTGCACAACCTTGTCCTGGGCACAAGCAGTTAAGCACTACTGGCAGATCACAAACCCCGCTGCGGTACATAATCACAGAGCACGTCCTAAGACTGTGTAAGATTTTAAAAGTCGTGTAATCGATGCTAAGGTTTACTGGCAACCAATGAAGAGATGCTGAGATTGGGCATATGTGATCATGCTTTCCTGTTCTCTTCAAAACCCCTGCAGCACTATTTTGCACCTGCTGCAGCCTATGATATTAGTTTTGAAGAGACACTAGTAAGCATCACAATAGTGCAACCTTGATGAAATAAAGACATGTTTTAGTTTCTCGACGTCGGGCACGGGTAAGGATGAGCTAAGGCGAGCAACGTTTCGGAAATGAAAGAAGGACACTTTGCAGATGTTCTTAATGTGAGCCTCAAAAGAAATGGGACTTTAGCAAGCAAAACGCGTTTTAAGAAAAACACTGGAACTACAGTAATGAGAAAAATATATACGTGCGATAGGAGCGGTACTGTCGGCTGGCTCTTTATTAAACACAATATGACATTGATGCAATACTGTAACTTTCAACTTCGTTCAGCTGCTTAAAAAAAAAATCGCTCGCACGTCTTTTTTCAACTGGTAAAACCGACATAATAAAGCAACGAAGGCGCACATCAGTCGGCTGCTTACGCATTCCCGCCGCTTCCTGTTATTTTTATTTTTAAGCCGGGAGGATGTGGCGGGACGGATAAATGAAACCAGCGTTATGCTACAAACGTGCGCGAACGGCTACATGTCGTATTTGATAATGGCAGCAAAGAGGTCCATGTCACTCTCACGAACGTCATTTTTCGTGTTGGACAATGTGAGATCTACAAAAGGCTGCTTATACATGTTGAAGATTTAGTGTAGTTATTTTAGCACAGCTTGAAAGAATAATTGGCTTCAAATGTATGTGTTGTTTGATACCAGTTTGATACTGGGAACGAGGTTGGTTTCTATGGACTGGTTTCAGGGTGCAGGTAGGTGGTTTTAACTTTCTTGCTCATTGGTCGTTAGTGGCTCCGACGAGTCTCTCTTGAAAAATCCAGCCTGAAAAATTAAAAAAAAAAAAAAAAACTGTTTTAGAAAGTTTAAAAGCCTGGGATCACATGGAGAGTCGTCAAAGACAGTTGCGTGGGATGACCACTAGGTGGTGCAACTGTCTCCCCAACTACTTTCCTGTCAATAACCAATCAACTGCTTCCCCTATTGACTGACATGCTTACAGCCAGTAACATGATCCAGAGGACACAGGAAGTGCAAACAGATAACCACAGAATAAGGCAAAGAAACCGAGAGCTTCCGTTAACCCCAAGCAGCACCAGATATCATGTGTTTAAAATGAAAATACATGCATGTGTTTCTTTCAAAACTGAACATTATTATTTATTTCTTAGCAGACGCCCTTATCCAGGGCGACTTACAATTGTTACAAGACATCACATTAATTTTACATACAATTACCCATTTATACAGTTGGGTTTTTACTGGAGCAATCTAGGTAAAGTACCTTGCTCAAGGGTACAGCAGCAGTGTCCCCCACCTGGGATTGAACCCACGACCCTCCGGTCAAGAGTCCAGAGCCCTGACCACTACTCCACACTGCTGTTTAAAAGCTGTGAACTCAATGGCTGTGATTTAAGACAGACAAAAATATGAATCCTGAAGCTTGTGGCTGTCTCAGAACATGTGGTGTGGGTTAATAGCACTGACCTTGAAGAGAATGACAAAGATCAATAGCAGGATGAAGAGCCCCCCCAATGTGCTCCCCAGAATGATCGGGACGTAGTTCACTTCAACAAGAACCTCCAGGTCTGTCACAACCTGCCAGGGATCAGAAGCTTGTCAGAGACACCCAACACACACCGACACGTAGAAACGCATACCAGAGTTAAATAAAGCAGTGTGATGGTAAAGCATTGAAGCACTGAGGAGGTACAGCTGTGGCCAAAAGGTTTGCATCACCTAGACTTTTAGGATTGAGACATCATTCAAAAAAACAAGGCACATACGGTAATCTTTTAATTAACATCATGCAATCAAAGAAACTACAACATCGCAAAAGTCTAACAGCAGTAATACAGTATTTCATGTTAGATTCCGAAATTTATATGGAAAAGTACAAAGCAGTGTATAATTCAATATGTTAGCATTATTCAGCAGGTTTCATTGAAGCAAAATTAGTTAGTTCTATAGGGTGATGCACAGCTTTTGGCCATAGATGTAATTTCAAAGGGTCATTATCCTCTCTGGGGCGACTGTTTTTACATCTCACAGCTGCAACGGCTCTGGATTCAAACCGACTCGTTTGACACCCCTCTCTCGAATGCAGTGGTCTCTCCCGGTCTGGGGTACAGACACGCACCTGTGCCTGGTGGTACTTCCCGTCGGGGTACTGGGTGTATTTCTGTTGATTGTAGGACAGGAACCCCCAGCTCTCCAGCTTCAGCTTCACTTCCCTCTGCTGTGAGGGAGACAGGAAGTGAGGTCATGCAATGTGATGTCACGGCCACTGTGTTTCAGTATTTCTTTCAAAACTAGACAGTTGAGACCTACATTATAAAACATTATATGCAAAGTGAATATGCATGTAATAACGCTGCCCGGCCACTTTATTAGGACCTGCCCCTAATATTGGGTCACCGTTTGCCCTGATCACAGCCCTGGCGTGGCTCAGACTCCACAAGGTGCTGGAAGATCCATTCCCTTGTTAATAATGAGTGCAGAGATTATAACTAGTTTATATGTATTTTCATAGCTCTTTCTATTGCACAGATCTTTGTTTGACAAACTGACGATTACTAACCGTCTTATCCTTTATGACATTCCCTGAGAAAGTGAATCTGATTGGCTGCTCCTTGGTCAGCTGATCGATGGCGCAGTGAATCACGCGACAGAGAGTTCCCTGGCAGCCCTGGACCACCGTCCAATCAGAGAAAGAGAAAATGCATAAGAGAGCCAATCAGAAGACAGCAAAGTAGTCATTTTCAGAATTCAGCATTTCAGTTGAGATTTTGACTAGGTAGCCCATTCCATCCCCTCACCACTCTCTGTATGAAGAAGTGTCTCCTTCCTACTGTCTATTAACCCCTAATTTCCAACTCTGCCCTCAGCTCCTCGTTTCAGTGCTGCACTTAAAGTATTGGTTCATGTTAACTATGTCAACTCCTTTTAAGATTTTAAAGACATCAATCAAGTCCCATCTAATTTGTCTTAGTTCCAGGCTCAGTAGAGTGAGTTCTTTCCTCATTTCTCTCTCCTGCGAGCCCTGGGACGAGTCTGGCTGCCCTTCGCTGGACTCTCATCAGAACCACCTTGGACTGAACCTCTTGCCTATAGAACCCATTCTGTTTGCCTTTTCAATGCTTCAGTGAGGATTACAACACCGCGGTCTCTCTCTCTTGGCGGGCCTGTGAATCCTACATTCTCGTGCCCAGCATTACGGCTTCTCACCCACCTTACCTTTGCTGTAGAGATTCTCTCATGCTGATAATCAGTTTGATTTGAGTTCCCCTTCACTTCGCCCTCATTAACACAGGCCTGGGGAGAGAGGGAGAGAGAAACAGTGAGATCACAAACCATAAACAACACATGTCTTGCACGTCCATTTTATAATATAGATCTGAAATGTTATGATCTTTATTTTAAAACATGATTGCTGGTTTACCTGCGGTATAGAGATGTTCCATTTGAACCCGTGTTCAAGTTCCAGTGGAACTATAAAAGTCATGTTCACTGGAGCCGCCTTGGCCAGGTTCCTCACCTGACCGAAAAACAAAAGAGAAATTAAACTACAACCATCTCAGTAAAGTATCTACAGCCACACTGCTTCCTTCCCTCCCAGTCCCTCCTCAGCTCCACTAGAGCCACACTGCTTCCCTCCCTCCCAGTCCCTCCTCAGCTCCACTAGAGCCACACTGCTTCCCTCCCTCCCAGTCCCTCCTCAGCTCCACTAGAGCCACACTGCTTCCCTCCCTCCCAGTCCCTCCTCAGCTCCACTAGAGCCACACTGCTTCCCTCCCTCCCAGTCCCTCCTCAGCTCCACTAGAGCCACACTGCTTCCCTCCCTCCCAGTCCCTCCTCAGCTCCACTAGAGCCACACTGCTTCCCTCCCTCCCAGTCCCTCCTCAGCTCCACTTGAGCCACACTGCTTCCCTCCCTCCCAGTCCCTCCTCAGCTCTGACCACTAGAGCCACACTGCCTCCCTCCCTCCCAGTCCCTCCTCAGCTCCATTAGAGCCACACTGCTTCCCTCCCTCCCAGTCCCTCCTCAGCTCCACTAGAGCCACACTGCTTCCCTCCCTCCCAGTCCCTCCTCAGCTCCACTTGAGCCACACTGCTTCCCTCCCTCCCAGTCCCTCCTCAGCTCCACTAGAGCCACACTGCTTCCCTCCCTCCCAGTCCCTCCTCAGCTCCACTAGAGCCACACTGCTTCCCTCCCTCCCAGTCCCTCCTCAGCTCTGACCACTAGAGCCACACTGCCTCCCTCCCTCCCAGTCCCTCCTCAGCTCCACTAGAGCCACACTGCTTCCCTCCCTCCCAGTCCCTCCTCAGCTCCACTAGAGCCACACTGCTTCCCTCCCTCCCAGTCCCTCCTCAGCTCCACTAGAGCCACACTGCCTCCCTCCCAGTCCCTCCTCAGCTCCACTAGAGCCACACTGCTTCCCTCCCTCCCAGTCCCTCCTCAGCTCCACTAGAGCCATACTGCTTCCCTCCCTCCCAGTCCCTCCTCAGCTCCACTAGAGCCACACTGCCTCCCTCCCAGTCCCTCCTCAGCTCCATTAGAGCCACACTGCTTCCCTCCCTCCCAGTCCCTCCTCAGCTCCACTAGAGCCACACTGCTTCTCTCCCTCCCAGTCCTTCCTCAGCTCCACTAGAGCCACACTGCTTCCCTCCCTCCCAGCCCCTCAGCTCTAAGTTTGAGGTGTTGGGATGGTTCTGAGACTGTACCTCATAGGAATGCTCCGCTAGTTTGCTTTCCTGGAGACTTCCTGTAAAGTTCAGGTACTGCGTTGATTCAGCCCTGGAGGGAAAAGCACAAGATCAAATGAATGAATCCTTTCAGTAAGATATTTGATCATTTTATAAATGCCACCTTAAAAAACAGAGTTATTCGGCCATCTCAGCATATAACACTAAACAATATTTAGCATTCTGAATGACTTTTAGCATTTCACCCGATACTGAAAGAACCACTATTGTGTCAATTGAAGGAACTGAAAACAACACATATGCTTGCATTAGGGCTCTTTCCTCTCAATAACCAATCAGCTGCTTCCTTTATTGACTGACATGCTATCAACCAGTAACATGACTTGGAAGACACTGCTAAGGTGAAATGGTCTAGGGAAGTGCAAGTGTAATCGATTTCCTGGGAATAAGGCATACAAACTGAGAACCCAGTGTAGAAACCAGATATCCTGTTTTAAAATGAAAATACAGGATTGCTATAACGTGTGTCTTTCGAAACTGCACATTTGAGAGCCATGTATCTGATGAAAGTGAAAAACAGGTAGGAATTATGGAATATAATATAATTTCATTTGAAAACTCCTTTAATCTTTAGTTAAACTGCAACAATGAATAATAATAATAATAATAATAATAATAATAATAATAATAATAATAATAATAATAATAATAATAATAATAATAATAGCACTCACCCCCTCACAATGACATTAATTGGCTGTAATACAGGAATCGAATCTCTTGCAAAGTTATCTTCTAAAGTTAAGTTTTCGTTTTTACTGTAAAAAGGGAAATGTTTATTTTCTTGACATCCTTTGATATAAAGCTTGCTCCATACAATACAGCCCCTTAGAAAAGTTTACCACAGTCTTTTGCTAGTCTGCTTGACTCAGTTAAGTTTTAATAACACTGATGAAGGCACTAGAGCCCAAACGCTGGTCTGCTTGACTCTGTCTCTTCTAGTTTCAATAACACTGATGAAGGCACTGGAGCCCGAACGCTGGTCTGCTTGACTCAGTCTCTTCTAGTTTCAATAACGCTGATGAAGGCACTAGAGCCCAAACGCTGGTCTGCTTGACTCTGTCTCTTCTAGTTTCAATAACACTGATGAAGGCACTAGAGCCCAAACGCTGGTCTGCTTGACTCGGTCTCTTCTAGTTTCAATAACACTGATGAAGGCACTAGAGCCCAAACGCTGGTCTGCTTGACTCAGTCTCTTCTAGTTTCAATAACACTGATGAAGGCACTAGAGCCCAAACGCTGGTCTGCTTGACTCGGTCTCTTCTAGTTTCAATAACACTGATGAAGGCACTAGAGCCCAAACGCTGGTCTGCTTGACTCAGTCTCTTCTAGTTTCATTAACACTGATGAAGGCACTAGAGCCCAAACGCTGGTCTGCTTGACTCAGTCTCTTCTAGTTTCAGTAACACTGGTGAAGACACTGATACAGGCTCCAGCTGCTTGCCTGCTTGACTGACTCTCACCTCCTGGCTGTCACGTTGATCTCCAGGCTGTCCTTCAGATCATCAGGTCTGGACACGGCAAAGGAGGCGAGCAACAGCACCTGGAATACAGGGCTCTGTTAACAGTGTGGAGGTGAATGGAAACACCCCGATTAGGGCTGCAACAATCACTACTCAACCACTACTCAATCACTACCCAATCACTCCTCAAACATAATCACTACTCAAACACTACTCAACCACTCCTCAAACACTACCCAATCACTCCTCAATCACAATCACTACTCAAACACTACTCAAATGCTTCTCAATCACTACCCAATCACTCCTCAATCACTACCCAATCACCCCTCAAACAATCACTCCTCAATCACTATCACTACTTAAACACTACTCAAACACTGCTCAATCAATAGTCAATCACTCCCCAATCACTCCTCAAACACTACACAATCATTACTCAAGAACTACTCAAACACAATCAACTCAAACACTAAAGCACAATCCCTATTCAATCACTACTCAAACACAATCACTACTTAAACACTACTCAAACACTCCTCAATCATTACTTGAGAACTACTGAAACACAACTCAAACACTAAAGCACAATCACTACTCAATCACTACTCAAGCTCTACTCAATTACAACTCAAACTCTGTGTTTACTCACAGTGGCTCCTTCCTTCAGGATAGGGGCGCTGACTTCACAGGAGGTCCTCTCCAGCACTGCCTTCCCCGGGATCCTGACTGCAGTGCAGGCCAGACTCACGCGCCACGTGGACTGCAACAGAGACACTGAGGTGAGGAGCTGGTCAGAGCAGAGCCAGTGTGCTGACCCATGCGACACGCGCATGGGACTGCATGCTGACCTATCGGAGATCCATTTCCATCGCTTGAATGTGGTCTTCACCATGCTGGTGTGCAGTAAATGCAGAGAGAAGCATCTCAGCCCCCACGTTGTATCTGAACTGATCTCAGCTTTGGAAGCACTTATAGTGACAGGACATGGGCTTATATATGAAACCAAAAGAGACTGTACAGTACACTAGCTGGTGTAAGCTGATTGTATTGATGTAAAACCTCTATTTATCCAAGGTAATTGTTTATATGAAGCTCCCAAATCAAGAAACCTTATAAAATACATACAGTAATTCAATCTCTTTACCTGTAAACATCTAACCTAGAGTATGACACTGTTGTGTAAAAACCAGAGATTCAGGGCTGAACAGCGCACAGCAAGGCAGATTAACAGGGGCGCTCGGAGCAGGTTTGAGTAGCTGAACGAGGGTCCGTGTGAGCGGCCGTGTCGCTGGTACCTGCACCACGATGGCTTTCGTGAAGGAGAGCGCTGCCGGGTAGAGCAGAACCACCTCACTGCTGTTTGAATCCTCGCCAGCATTGGTCAGGTTCACTATGACATTCAGAACGAAGGACGAGCTCGCCACAATGAACCGGGAACTGCAGGAGAAATGAGACCGGGAGAGGGGCCAGGGAGAGAAGGGCAGAGGGAGAGGAGACAGGGGAGAGAGGGGCCAGGGAGAGAGGGGCAGGGAGAGAGGGGCCAGAGGAGAGAGGGGCAGGGAGAGAGGGGCCAGGGGGGGAGAGGGGCAGGGAGAGAGAGAGAGGGGCCAGGGGGAGAGGGGCAGGGAGAGAGGAGACATAGGAGAGAGGGGCAGGGAGAGAGGGGCCAGGGGGAGAGGGGCAGGGAGAGAGAGAGGGGCCAGGGGGAGAGGGGCAGGGAGAGAGGAGACAGAGGAGAGAGGGGCAGGGAGAGAGGGGCCAGGGGGAGAGAGGGGCAGGGAGAGAGAGAGGGGCCAGGGGGAGAGGGGCAGGGAGAGAGGAGACAGAGGAGAGAGGGGCCAGGGGGAGAGAGGGGCAGGGAGAGAGAGAGGGGCCAGAGGAGAGAGGGGCAGGGAGAGAGGGGCAGGGAGAGAGGGGCCAGGGGGAGAGAACAGGAAGGAGAGAGGGGCCAGGGGGAGAGTGGGGCAGGGAGAGAGGGACCAGGGGAGAGTGGGGCAGGGGGAGAGAGGGGCAGGGAGAGAGGAGACAAGGGAGAGAGGGGCCAGGGGGAGAGAGGGGCAGGGGGAGAAAGGTGAGAGTAGAGGGGAGAGGAAAAAGAAAGCGGACAAAAAAAGACATGAGGGAAGAGGATAGAGGGAGTGGGGAGAGGTGAAGAGGGGGATAGTAAGGTTGGAGAGAGAAGAGAGGGAAGAGAGAAAATATGATATGTATTAGGACCGACAAACAAAAAACTAAATTAAATCACAACTGGAAGTTTAGGGTGCATTAAGAATCCTAAAGACACTCCCCTAACATGAATAAAGCTCATTTTTCTCAGCCCTCATGTCACTGTATGTAGTAATCAATAAAGCACGGCTGCAGGGAGACCCCAGTGAGACAGTCTCTCTCTGCACAGTCCTCTCACTCACCCGGAGAAGTTAAAGGAGACGCTCAGATCAGCAACACAGATGTCATCTTCTCCACAAATCTTCTCCAGTGGCAGCTGAAACAGCAAGCAGCGATCCTTTACATCCGATCACCTGCACCTCCTTACCTGTGTAATATCCTAACACTGCAGCTCACAAAACCATTCCCTAAAATCAAACCTGTTTTACACTTCCATTAGGTCTATAAGGCTGAAATTAGCAATTTTAAAAGGAACGCATGTTACCGCGCACATGCATTTCCATTTGAAATCAGGAGGTCTGGTGTTAATTTTGGTTAAGGAAGCTCTCAGTTTCTATGTTGTGTTCTCGGATTGTCTGTTTGTGGGTCGTTTCACTCTAGCAGTGTCTTCTGGGTCAGGTTACTGGCTGGAAAGCATGTCAGACAACAAGGAAGCAGCTGATTGGTTGTTTACAGGAAAGAAGCCAGTGAAGGGGAGGGGACAATGTCACTCTTTCACCTTGTGTAGTACCAGATTTAAAAAAAAAAAAGTCTTGTTTGCTATGACATGTGTTTCTTTCAAAACTGCACATTTTAGATCTATATAAGAAAGTGCACGGAGGAGAAAAATGTACAGAACTATTTTGTTAGCTGAAATTACTATAAAACGATACTGTCATAGACACAGATATAATAATATATGCTAGAGCAGCCTTATCGAAGTAATAGTTTGGGTTCTATTTTGTTTGGGTGGACAAATGTCCTCCCCTTTAATTGGGACCAGTCAGCTGAATGAGATGAAGTCATAAATATTTGTCTCTCACCTGCCCTGTGAATTCTGTGTTGCAGTCGGGGGTCAAAATTGGCCTCAGGCCTCGGGACCCCTGAATCTCCTCTCCGCTCACTGAGAAACTCCCCCGGACCCCCACAGGAGAGTAATCCTCAATACAGTCCTGAGAGAGGAGAGCACACAGAGAGAATCGAACCAGCCTCACTCACACACCCCAAACAATGTCTGATGTTTCCAATCCTTCTGAGCGATTCTTATCAATAGCAAAGATGATTTTGTGTGTTTGTTAAAACAGTGAAAATGCAAAATGATGACAATCGCTTTGCTTTTACAAAAGACAGACAGACAGACGGACACTGACCGGAACTCTGATCTCCTGGACCACACACTCCCGGTCCTTCACAGACAGGCTCTGAGACACCTCCCCCGCGGTGTTGCTGAAAAGCAGCCGACTCGATGCTCTTCCTGGGTCGAGCTCCAGAGAGATGTTAACACTCATACTGAGAGAGCCTGCTGAGGAAACACAAACTCTATCTCTACCCTGCCCTGGACTGGATACTTTTTCTTATAGGGCTGAGGGAGAGAGCAGTTCAGTCTCCATGCCTCAAGCCTGCCCTGGACTGGAGGGAGCACCCTTTCTCTTAGGGGGGTGAGGGAGGGAGGGAGCAGTTCAGTCTCCGTGCCTCAAGCCTGCCCTGGATTGGAGGGAGCACTCTTTCTCTTAGGGGGGTGAGGGAGGGAGGGAGCAGTTCAGTCTCCGTGCCTCAAGCCTGCCCTGGATTGGAGGGAGCACTCTTTCTCTTAGGGGAGTGAGGGAGGGAGGGAGCAGTTCAGTCTCCGTGCCTCAAGCCTGCCCCGGACTGGAGGGAGCACCCTTTTCGCTTAGGGGGGTGAGGGAGGGAGGGAGCAGTTCAGTCTCCATGCCTCAAGCCTGCCTTGGACTGGAGAGAGCACTGTTTCTCTAAGGGGGGTGAGGGAGGGACGGAGGGAGCAGTTCAGTCTCCATGCCTCAGGACTGCCCTGGACTGGAGGGAGCACCCTTTCTCTTAGGGGGGTGAGGGAGGGAGCAGTTCAGTCTGTAGTTCACTCACCAAAAACACCAGCGTAGAGCGGCTCCACACTGACACACACTGTGGCCAGGGCAGCAGGGTCAGTGTAGCTGGATGGGCTCCCAGCGCAGTGGAATCTCTCCTGAGGCAGAACAGCAGGAGAGAACGACACGGACACTGAGACATTGACTACCGGCTGGGACCTGTCAAGAGAACGTAGGAGCTTTCATTTCATCATTCCAGCCAGGAGTCAAGCAGACCAGCGTTTCCGCTCGTTTTTTATGAAAAGCCCAAAACACAGTGACCTCTGACCTCAGAATGACGACAGCCCCCTTTGCTCCGACCGCGATGTCCGTCATCCCGTCCCCGGTGACGTCACCGGCGGCGTGGACAGACTGACCGAAGAACTGCAGGCTGGGACTGAAGGACATTCCCTCGAGTTTCTAGGGAGAGAAAACAGCGGAAAGCAGAGTGGAGTAGTGGTTAGGGCTCTGGACTCTTGACCGGAGGGTCGTGGGTTCAATCCCAGGTGGGGGACACTGCTGCTGTACCCTTGAGCAAGGTACTTTACCTAGATTGCTCCAGTAAAAACCCAACTGTATAAATGGGGAATTGTATGTAAAAATAATGTGATATCTTGTAACAATTGTAAGTCACCCTGGATAAGGGCGTCTGCTAAGAAATAAATAATAATAATAATAATAATAATAATAATAATAATAATAATAATAATAAAGCAGGAAAGGAAAACTTGAGAGACAAGCAGGTCCTTTGTGATGTAGCTTAGATATTTATACTAGGTCTTAAATGTAATGGATTTTACATTTCCCCTGATGATAATATAAGGGATTTTTACAGGATAGGACAGAGTAAGAATTAGTAATGAAATGCTTAATCTCAAATTGATAAGCAATTCTGCCGATATATGCACAAATATACGATATACAGACAGATGGATGAATGGACAGATATACCCTCCACTATATCCCCTTCCCAGGGGATGAACAGAGATGGGAAGATGTACCCCAAAACCTCGCTAGCAGGCCTGTAGCGCTCACCTGGCTGTACCCCGATCGCACCCCCCTCCTCTCCCCGATGAAGATATAGACGCTCCCGTGCCAGTCGTTCTCCAGCGGCGCTCCGATGGCGATGTCCGACAGATTGTCTCCGTTGAGATCGGCCGTCCGAGCGATCGCTGCTCCGAATCTCCCCAAGAGATTCCCATGAGAACCATAGAGGGAGGAATTGCAGGAGACATTCCCCTGGACATGGAGAGAGGGACAGAGAGTGAGACATTCCCCTGGACATGGAGAGAGGGACAGAGATTGAGACATTCCCCTGGACATGGGAGAGGGACAGAGATGAGACATTCCCATGGACATGGAGAGAGGGACAGAGAGTGAGACATTCCCCTGGACATGGGAGAGGGACAGAGATGAGACATTCGCCTGGACATGGAGAGAGGGATGGTATAATATGTATAATATACCCCCTGCAGTTACTGGCACGAGCCACTGGGGGGACCCAGTGTACAAGAAGTCCATTCAAGTCTTTCTAAATGCCAATTCAACACACAAAGCAATACTTACAGTATTTAGGTTTCTATAATATGAGAAATACATTGCATATGTTTTTATTGGTAAGCATGAACAGACATTTGTGGAACTGTTTTAATTAAAAAAAATAATGTAATTGTATGTAAAAATAATGTGATATCTTGTAACAATTGTAAGACGCCCTGGATAAGGGCGTCAGCTAAGAAATAAATAATAATAAATAATCATTTCAAAATGTCACAATATTTATTAATGTTTATTGATTTACATTTTCAAGTGGCCATTTTTTAATTTTTTTACAGTTAAGCATCTGGAAAACTACAAAGCGTTGTGTTATTCAATATGTTAACGTAACATTATTCAGCAGGTTGCATTGGACTTTATCGAGCCAAATTAATTCTATAGGGGGATGCAAAACTTTTGAACAGAGCTGTAGTTTGCAGCCGCAGCCAGCTGTGACAAACTCAAAAGAACGAGTAGACGCGCAGTGCCGACTCACCGCTGGCTCCAGCACGCACACAGTCACCCTGCCCCCGACTCCCTCCTGGTGGAAGAGAGGGGCTCCAATCAGCAGCAGGTCTGTCTGTCCGTCTGCATTGACATCCACCGAGCAGAGCTCCGAGCCGAACGCAGACCCGATCTGGAAGAAGCAGGACCATCAGAGAAGCCGGTGCCTTCATTACCTGGGAATGGGTGAGTGCCCGAACACTAACTCGCGTCTCATTAAAAAAGCTGTTTGAGGATTTCCAATCAACTAGGCTATTCATTTTTATCCCTGTTGAATTTGTTTCTTTCCACGTTTCTTGATTGATTAGTCATGCCTTCTTTGCATCTGTCTGGAGCCCCTATGCACAGCAGCAGCTCAACCTTGCTTTGAGTTTTAAACGCAATAGACAGTAAGCAGCCGTACCTGTTCCCCCTGGATGTGCTGAGTCTCGACCCAGTTTGAGTTTCTCTTCTGGAACACGATCACTTTGCCCTTGTGTCTGTATCGGGGCGCCCCCAGAAAATACAGAACCCCCTGTCCAGTCCGGCCAGCCGCCACAGAGTATCCTGCAGGACAGCAGAGCCCAGGTAAAGAAACAGCAGCAACAGAAGACTTCCATAAGTCCAGTCACTATATACACCATGTACACCCAGTCACTATATAAAAGTCTCAAATGTGCAGTTCTGAAAGAAACACATGTTTTATCAAACATGTATTTTTACTGTAAAAGATGATGTCTGGTATTGCACTGGGTTAAAGAGATCTCTGTCCGCGAACCGTGCGCTTCCTGGGTCACCTGGGTTGTGAAATGGTCCCCACCCCTTCACTGGCTTCTTTCCTGTCAATAACCAATCAGCTCCTTCCCCTTTTGACTGACATGCTTTCAGCCAGTAACCCAGAAGACGCTGTAGTAAAGTAGTAAAGCAGTAAAAAGCAAGGCACGCTAACTGAGAACTTAGTGCAGTACCAGGTGTTTGTTTTAATATGAGAATGCATGTTTGCATATAATGCGTGTTTCTTTCAAAACTGCACATTTGAGACCTGTGTAATTAGTTGAAGTGCTAAATGATTTATGGATATACCATAGGTTACCCTGGCTTGTTTTTTTTAAAATATGCTTTACCATGCTTCCCTATGCTTTACCGGACCTCTCTGTGCTTTACAATGCTTCCCTATGCTTTACCAGACCTCTCTGTGCTTCACAATGCTTCCCTATGCTTTACCACACCTCTCTGTGCTTTACAATTCTTCCCTATGCTTTACCATACCTCTCTGTGCTTTACAATGCTCCCCTATGCTTTACCATACCTCTCTGTGCTTTACAATGCTTCCCTATGCTTTACCAGACCTCTCTGTGCTTTACAATGCTTCCCTATGCTTTACCATACATCTCTGTGCTTTACAATGCTTCCCTATGCTTTACCAGACCTCTCTGTGCTTTACAATGCTTCCCTATGCTTTACCAGACCTCTCTGTGCTTTACAATGCTTCCCTATGCTTTACCATACATCTCTGTGCTTTACAATGCTTCCCTATGCTTTACCAGACCTCTCTGTGCTTTACAATGCTTCCCTATGCTTTACCAGACCTCTCTGTGCTTTACAATGCTTCCCTATGCTTTACCACACCTCTCTGTGCTTTACAATGCTTCCCTATGCTTTACCAGACCTCTCTGTGCTTTACAATGCTTCCCTATGCTTTACCAGACCTCTCTGTGCTTTACAATGCTTCCCTATGCTTTACCAGACCTCTCTGTGCTTTACAATGCTTCCATATGCTTTACCATACCTCTCTGTGCTTTACAATGCTTCCCTATGCTTTACCACACCTCTCTGTGCTTTACAATGCTTCCCTATGCTTTACCACACCTCTCTGTGCTTTACAATGCTTCCCTATGCTTTACCACACCTCTCTGTGCTTTACAATGCTTCCCTATGCTTTACCACACCTCTCTGTGCTTCACTGTGGGAAACTCTTCTAAGGTTCATTGCAATTACTGTGCTGTGCTAAGGTGCTTTCGTCTAAGTTCAGGAGCTGCTCTTCAATTCTAGATGCCTGCCACAGACACATGTAACAGAGGCTAGATCAGCCAGTGGCTTTACAGAAGAGCCTCCACTTTGGATTAAGATGCTCAGCCTGAACGAAGCAGAAACAGCAAGAGAGAGCAGACTTGCAGAAGGCTAGATTCCTCGTGCATTAAACACAGTGACTGTGTGGAGGTCCAGATACCCAGGTAAGACGTCTTCATGTCCGGGTCCTGAGAGGAGGCATTTATAAAAGTGCTCTGGCCATCCCGTACCTCCACCATTCCTCCAGACCAGTCAAAGGATCCCACAGCTCCCAGTAACAGCGCCCCCTGAAACACACACCAGTATCTCAACAAGAACCAATCACAGACACGGGGCACCACACTGGAAACCAATGAAGAGCCTAATACCGGGGCTTAAAGCTAAGGGAACTGAATCTACTTAGCCAAGAACAAATTATAAAAATGAAGTCTTTAAAAACTTAACAGGAGTTGACAAACCCTAACCAATACTTGAAGCACAGCACAGAAACCAGTTGGAAATTCAGCGAAGAGACAATAGACTTAGGACAGAGGGAAGGAGACACTTCTTCACACAGAGAGTGGTGAGGGGATGGAATGGGTTACCCAGCCGTGTTGTTGAGGCTGAATCACTGGGATCCTTCAAGACCCAACTTGACAAAGTTCTGAGATCAATCAGCTACTGGGAACCAGATGAGCTCTGATGGGTTGAACGGCCTCCTCTCGTTCGTAGCAAGTTATTTTAATTATTAATTCCGCAGCTATTAATCCTTCCCTTGTCTGTTTATGACGTGTGTAATCATTCAGAGATTTGCTATTACATCTCTAAATCTGGCTTTACTCTGAACTTTTTCTGAGTGCATCTGGAGAATCCTAACTGCCAGGCACTAAACAGACACCCTCATTCCAATCAAACCATGTGACCACGTAACCTTTCAACTCTGCCATCCCCATCCATTCTGCATGTGCCGTATAGTCACGCAACGAGAGGCGTGGGCTTGCATTTGGGTGCATGCTGTTCTCTGTGCACCTGCACATTCAGATCCATTCACATTTGTGCAGGTTACCTCTGCGAAAGCAGCGCTGAAGCCGCCCTGGGAAAGCTCCATTTGGAAGGAGCTGAAGTTGGATCTCTTGTTGGTCCCTGCAGAGAGAATGCAAAGCTATTAGATGCACTGTGAAGTCGAGAGGCAGCTACCAGGAGACTGCTTTAATAAACACTCAGCTACAATTCACTTCAATGAACTACTTGCCTGACTTAGATCTATGTTTGGCTAGAGCTTTATTCAAACAGCGCCATCTAGTGATATGCCACTTTGGATCAATTTTTTTTTTTTTTGCCGACAATACACTGCTGTGCACTAGATGGTGCTAGACTTAGTAATGTAAAGATGCTGGCTAATCTAGCCTGTGTTACAGGTATCTATGTCAGGCAGCTAGAACTGAAGAGCAGCTCCTGAACTCACAGCCAAAGCAACACAGGCTTATCAAATTATTATTATTATTATTATTATTATTATTATTTCCAGGGCGACTTACAATTGTTACAAGATATCACATTATTTTTATATACAATTCCCATTTATACAGTTGGGTTTTTACTGGAGCAATCTAGGTAAAGTACCTTGCTCAAGGGTACAGCAGCAGTGTCCCCCCACCTGGGATTGAACCCACGACCCTCCGGTCAAGAGTCCAGAGCCCTAACCACTACTCCACACTGCTGCCCCACTGTATTTGAGTAATTGCAATAGGAATCACTATTGGAAGCATCATAAAAAGGTAAGGGAGGCGATAACAACATGTACTGCTATTGGGAAGCAATTTCCTAAGGGAATATCAGAGTGTTAATAAATCAACAGAAATCCATGCATTGACACTTAGACTCTTCACCAGGACGATTAATCGATTAACGAGTGTTTAATTGAGGCTCGCAAACAGTAACACAAATCGATTGCAGAACTTTTCAGCCCACCATCTTTACCTTCAATGGCGAATATTCTTTCCTTGAGTTGTTCCTGGATAGAGCTGAGGGCGTCAAAACTGTCAGCGTTAAAGACGTTGCCGTCCGACGCTATGGCTTGTAACTCTTTTAGAGAGGTCTTGAAGTCACTGCCGACCTGAGAGAGGGGGAGGATGACAGAGGGAGAGAGAGAGAGAGAGCGAGAGAGATGAGAGAGAGAGAGGGGGTGAATGAGAGAGGGAGAGAGAGAGAGGGATGAGAGAGAGGGATGAGAGAGGGAGAAGATGGGAGATGGAGAGGGATGAGAGAGGGAGAGAGATGGAGAGCGAGGGGGTGGATGAGAGAGGGAGAGAGAGAGTGAGGGGGTGGTTGAGAGAGAGAGGGAGAGTGAGGGGGTGGATGAGAGGGAGAGTGGAGGGGGTGGTTGAGAGGGAGAGAGAAGGAGAGGGGGTGGTTGAGAGAGAGAGGGAGAGTGAGGGGGTGGATGAGAGGGAGAGTGGAGGGGGTGGTTGAGAGGGAGAGAGAAGGAGAGGGGGTGGTTGAGAGAGAGGGAGAGTGAGGGGTGGATGAGAGGGAGAGAGGGAGAGTGAAGGGGTGGATGAGAGAGAGAGGGAGAGGGGAGGGGGTGGTTGAGAGGGAGAGAGAGGGAGAGTGAGGGGGTGGATGAGAGAGAGAGGGAGAGCGGAGGGGGTGGTTGATAGAGAGAGGGAGAGCGAGGGGGTGGATGAGAGAGAGAGAGGGAGAGAGAGTGGGGGGGTGGATGAGAGAACATACTAACAATAAGAAAGTCAGCTTATCAAAGTATTTTAGTCCAAGTATTTTGCATAAAAATAAAAAAAATACATTATTCAAATACTGCGTTTTTTAATAAGACCCTCAGGCTAGATCAACCAGAGGGTCTTATAGACTAAGTGACAGCGCCATCTAGTGATCTGCCACTTTGGTACGTTTCCTATGGTTTTGCCGGCAATATACTGCAGTGCACTAGATGGCGCTGTTTCTTTCTACTCTAGAGGTAAGTACATGTCTAGGGCAGGCAGCTAGAACAGAGCAGCCCCTGAACTCAGCACCTTCACAACTTAAACAAAAAACAAACTATTTGAGTGACTGCATTAAGAGCCACTCAAAATCACAGCAAACATGGAGTCATATAATTATAACGAAACGAATAGTGCAGGTACTTTCAGAGTAATTCCCTTTGGCGTGTTTTTTTTTGTCGGCAGATATTTATTGAAACGTAAAACAAGCCTTTTTAAAAAAAAACGTGTTAATTTCCCAACAGGAAAAGCTGCCTCTCTCTCGTTTGAGTTCCTACATTTCTCAGAGTTTAATCGGAGGTTCAATCTCGCCCAGAAAAAACAGCAAGTGAAATCAAAATGACTTTCTATCAAACGGACAACAGATAGCAAATAACCACAGATAGTTTGATCGCGACAGGATCTCTATTACATCCCGCTGTCAGATATTGATTGGGACTCAGTAGTTGTGTAGATTAGCTCTTTGTTTTGTTTCATGAACACGTTCTTATTAAATGTAATCAATACCTAACAACTTAAAACCCTTTTAAAGGGTATGACTAATTGTGGCTCAACAAAGCGGGCACGGTGCCTCTTACCCCAATGGCGTATCGGATTATCCCGCGTTTCTCTGCCAGCGGAATAACATCCTGGAATGTCAGTTTGTCGTTAGACAGTCCGTCCGTGATCACGATGAGAAGCTTCTTAGATTCCCGGCGCATTCCTTTCACCTCTGTGAACATTTCATCTCTAAAATCAAAGACAATAACTCAGCGGTTAGAGAAAGGGGTCTCGATACCAGGAGGTTCAAATCCCGGCTCAGCCACTGACTCCCTGTGTGTGACCCTGAGCAAGTCACTGAACCTCCTTGTGCTCTGTCCTTTGGATGAGACGTCAAACAAACGAGCTCCTATTGGAAGTGACTCTGCAGCAGCAGCAGCAGCAGTTGATGATGCATAGTTCACCCTCTAGTCTCTGTAAGTCGCTATGGATAAAAGCGTCTGCTAAATGACTCATTAATAATAATAATAATAATAATAATAATAATAATAATAATAATAATAAGTACGATTACAAGTCACGGATGAGAATTCACTGGTAAGGATTTCATTGCTGTGTACAGATCTGTGTCTCATACATTTTTCCATACATCTGGAGAACTGCATATCCAGTTGTCAGGGAACTTCACATTAACATTATATAACTTAAGCTATTGAGATCATCAGATAGTGAGGACACAGGGGGTGTCTGTCTGTCTGTACATCCGTCCATCTGTAGGCCACACTGTGGGGAGTCAGGCGTGGTTAAACCCTTCATTATCTTTTTTACCTCATAGCGGTGGCTCTAATTTAGAATTTCCAGCCAGGGCAGGAGATTGCTGTTAACATACTTGTTATCATTAAGATCCTTCTACTTTCCCATGATTGTTGCTGAATAGTTGCACACAAACTCTCTTGTGGCTTGTATAGGGTAGTGGAGCATGAAGAGTCACTAGGAGATCTTGTGATTTTCTCGACATTCTCTAGGCTAGATAGTTAAGGATATTTTTTTTTTTCAAAAAGTATTTGAAGATATTTCACGATTAAAACACAACAAATTTCAAAGTAGAAAAAATAGTGTTGTTGCTTTTTTGTACAGCACAGAACGATCTTTAGCAGAACTGTTTCCCATCTTTGATGCAGCTGGTGCATCATTTACAGGAAGCAAGGTTCCTAAAGGCAGTGTAACAGCTAGTGCATCAATAAGGCAAATGTTTGCTGTATTTACTTTTAAATGATAGGATTTACACTACGCTTTCAAAATGTGTATTTTCGCCGGGAACTGCATATGACAGCAATGGGTACATTTCATGGAAATTATGAACTCCATGAAAAGCATTTTAGATGGTTGCTCACAGCACGTATTTGATTGCGCTGGGAGTGTACGTGTTTCCCCTCGTCTGCTGGACATGTTGCATCAGCACATCCGGGTTTCGATTGTACCGGAAGTTCTCAAACTGGAAGACAGGCCGGGTCACGGTGGAGAACTGAGCCGCGGCAACCTGTGGAAACAACACGAACACATTGATACTGTCATTTACAAGCATCTTTCGCAGTCCGAGCTCTGCACTCAATACAGTAAGCAGCTTCAACTGGATGGGTTAGTCTGTCACAAAATAGGGCGGCCCAGGTACTTTCTGAGTAATTCCTTTTAAGAAGTTTGAAGTTGTTAGGTATTAATGAAATGGGTTCAAAACGTGTTGATTAATCAACACCAATCTGTCAGTGTGATTTAATAGAGATCCTGTTGTGATCAAACAAATTGTTTCCTTAGAAATGCCCAGCAAACACTGGCCACTTGGCACAGCCAGGAACCTGCGCTCCCCTGACTGTGTGACTCCCCCTGCACACCACGCGGCCGTGCCTTTACCAGGGGAGACCCTCGGGGACCCCTGCGCTCCCCTGACTGTGTGACTCCCCCCTGCACACCATGCGGCTGTGCCTTTACCAGGGGAGACCCTCGGGGACCCCTGCGCTCCCCTGACTGTGTGACTCCCCCCTGCACACCACGCGGCCGTGCCTTTACCAGGGGAGACCCTCGGGGACCCCTGCGCTCCCCTGACTGTGTGACTCCCCCCTGCACACCACGCGGCCGTGCCTTTACCAGGGGAGACCCTCGGGGACCCCTGCGCTCCCCTGACTGTGTGACTCCCCCCTGCACACCACGCGGCCGTGCCTTTACCAGGGGAGACCCTCGGGGACCCCTGCGCTCCCCTGACTGTGTGACTCCCCCCTGCACACCACGCGGCCGTGCCTTTACCAGGGGAGACCCTCGGGGACCCCTGCGCTCCCCTGACTGTGTGACTCCCCCCTGCACACCACGCGGCCGTGCCTTTACCAGGGGGAGACCCTCGGGGACCCCTGCGCTCCCCTGACTGTGTGACTCCCCCCTGCGCACCACGCGGCCGTGCCTTTACCAGGGGAGACCCTCGGGGAGCCCTGCGCTCCCCTGACTATGTGACTCCCCCCTGCACACCACGCGGCCGTGCCTTTACCAGGGGAGACCCTCGGGGACCCCTGCGCTCCCCTGACTATGTGACTCCCCCCTGCACACCACGCGGCCGTGCCTTTACCAGTAGAGACCCTCACATCCCCAGAAGACATTTGCTTTCAGTAAAAGGAACACAGCTCTTGTCAATGGCACTGTTAAAGAAGGGAAGCAGACTCTATGAAGCCTCACCTGTGCTTTGGGGTCGGTGAACATTCGAATGGTGTTTTTGATAAATGTGTTCATGGTATTAAAATCCTTGGAAGTGATGCTCACAGAATCGTCAAACAGGATTAATGCATCAAGGCCAGAGTCAGTGCATTCTGAAAGAGACAGCAACAGGTTACCCATCCCAATGGATCGGCCCATCCCAGCACACCCTGGGACCCCACCAGGGGGATCCAAATCAATAGGACAGAATCGAATTGTTCTTAAATGTTCCTAGCGTTTTAGATGGGCTGTTCCATACCGGTATTACTCTCTGTGTAAAACACTTTCCGTTCTAAACTTTTTCCACACATACCTTCTGTCTCAACCCAATCTCGGTGCTTGTGTCTTGGGTTAAATTTATCTAGACCGCTTAGGGTTTTCTTAACTTTGATCAAGTCTCTCTCTCCCTTCTTTTTCCCAGGCTGAAGAGATTTTGTAAGCTGTCTGTTTTGTCATGTATAACACAAATAGGAGCCAATCAGGTTAAAGGAGTGAACATGCACTGATGCAGCAGTGTGGAGTAGTGGTCAGGGCTCTGGACTCTTGACTGGAGGGTTGTGGGTTCAATCCCAGGTGGGGGGACACTGCTGCTGTACCTAGATTGCTCCAGTAAAAACCCAACTGCATAAATGGGTAATTGTATGTAAAAATAATGTGATATCTCGTAACAATTGTAAGTTGCCCTGGATAAGGGCGTCTGCTAAGAAATTAATAATAATGATTCTGATTGGTCAATTACATGCATTAGGATACAGCTCTGGCCAAAAGTTTGGCATCACCTAGAATTTAAGGATTGAGACATAATTAATATATATGAACATAATTTAAATATATTATTTAACATCATGTGATTAAAAAAAAAAAAAAAAAAACTACAAAATGCTATTGCAAAAGTCTACCGGAAGCCATAATACTCTTGCATTAGTATTTCATGTTAGATTTTGAAATGTCACATTTTTGTTGTCAGTTTTTCGTTAAGTATATGGTAAACCACAAAGCGTGTGCAATTCAAAATGTTAACATAACATTATTCAGCAGGTTTCATTCCACTTTGGGGAACAACGTGTGTTAATTCTATAGGGTGAAGCTAAACTTGTGGCCATAGCTGTACAGTTAAAACTCCAGCTCCTAATATATCCCCTACGCCTCACTGCCCTCACAGCTCACTGAGTCCTGGGATCAGCCCCGGAATTAGCTGAGTGAGGAATTCACTGTAACTTGTAACAATTTTAGCATTTTAATATACCTTTAATAATCTTTTAATCTACTCTTTCTTGCTGAGAACTGAACTTTTTCAGTACATGCAATAGCTAGGGATGCATGGAGAGGTGACATCTATTCTTTGTTAGGTGAGGAGTTGGAGATTGCTAAACTCTCTCCCCCTCTCGGAGGAATGTATGTTGTTCCAGCTAGAGCAGTGCTGCCCAAAGGAGAGTCCCTATCCAGCAGGTTTTATAGGTAACCTTTAATCATTAATTTCTTAACGCCTGGAACATTTTCATTGTGATCAATTAAGCAGGTGATTTGCTAAATGAAGTAATTGAGAGATCATTTAGAGATTATTTGGTAGAAAAAAATGAACTACCCTTTTCAGCCCTCAATGGCCTGGATTACATGCTGGGAAAATGTCATGACTTATCTGTCTACTGTCATGACTTATTTAAGGTGGTACGGCTGAATTATAATTTTAGATCATTTTGGTTTGTTTAATTTAACAATTCCTGCTTTGAAACTTCATGATGTATTTGATTTTTGTATAATGTATTACATTTGTATTCAAACATAAACCAAAACTAACTAAAATTGTAATCCAGACCGTACCACCTTAAATAAGTCATGACAGTAAACATGTCATGACATTTTCCCAGCATGCAAACTGACCCAATGACCAGAGTTCCCTTAAGTTATTTGCTTAATTGATCAACTTCCATGTGTTCCCAGTCTTTAGAAATTAGCGATTTAGGGTGACCTACAAAGCTTACTGGATAGGGGCTCTCCAGGACCGTGTTTGGGCAGCACTGAGCTAGAGGGAGGGGGTTCAGGTCACATGGGTTACACGTGGGTGACACTGTAGCACTGACTCCCAGTTGGAAAAAGAGAGAGACAGCTGACATCGCCAACTGTTCAGATTCCAGCAGTAACCTCATCTGTCAATCTGTATTAGGGCTAATTCATATACACTCTAGTAGTAATGCATTTCTCTGTGTAATTTTACTGGTAAGCCTTGTTTTCTTACATGAGTTACGAAACAGAAGTCTCTAAGTTAAGCTGTTGGTCATTTCTACAGCTTGGATATTTTCTTTCTTACAGATACTGAATCCGCTGTGTTTCAGTGAAATTAAATGGTAGTTTTTGTGTTAGATTAGAACTGAATTGAAATATTGTTTAATTGTAACAGTTTGAGTCCTGTAGTTATTCCATGGGTGAGGACAGCCAGAAACTCAGGAGGAGCCCCTCAGAGCGTCTATAGAACAAGTGCAACGGATGGAAAAGTGACATTTAAACGCAGAATTAGTTTCCTTAAATCTCCTTAGCAACGCAGTTTGGAACACTGCGGTCATTCTGTCGTGGGATCTGATTGAATTTTCAAAAGATTCCAAAAGATCTGCTAAATATTCAATGTGTGTTTTTCTGTTTATTTAGAGGGATTATCTGTTATTAGTGGTTAGGGCTCTGGACTCTTGACCGGAGGGTCGTGGGTTCAATCCCAGGTGGGGGGGACACTGCTGCTGTACCCTTGAGCAAGGTACTTTACCTAGATTGCTCCAGTAAAAACCCAACTGTATAAATGGGTAATTGTATGTGAAAATAATTTGATATCTGTATAATGTGAAACAGTGTATAATGTGATATCTTGTAACAATTGTAAGTCGCCCTGGATAAGGGCGTCTGCTAAGAAATAAATAATAATAATGACCCTCCAGCCTGCTCAATGCACCAGTACCTTGAAAAGCTGGCTTGAGCGTCTCCGAGACATTGAGGTTTTCATTGAGCAGGAAGCAGACTCCATTGAGAAAACTGTTCCGGTCGCAGTAGTGAGACAACCTGGGACCACAAGCCTTAGAGACAAAATCAAGAATCAGATACACCCGATCAGTAGGTCTTTTCAATGTTTAATTATCAGGAGCTCACAATAAATCCCTCCCCTTTAGAGGATGTGACTGGGGTTCTGCATTGGAACACTTTGTTAATTATACAACAGGTTTCACCACTTTGACTTTAGGAGTCGTTTCTGATTGGCTGTGATCGAGTGGGGCGGAGATAGCCAAAGCCAATCGGAAAGCGTCGGGTCTGACTGACGCCCGTTTCGTTTTGATTTTCCTCCGCTTGGAAATCTCTGTTCAGAAGCAAAGGATAAATTGAACTGACTTCATGACGTTTCAGTCCAAATAAATACATCCTCGAAAAGGTCACATTTATTGCACTATTTTGCGAGTCCCTGAAAAATAACCATTAAAAAGAAGCAAACATTTTTTTTTTTTTATTTAATTTGCCACATTCCTGCCCAGTTCTGTATGCGGTCTAAATCCTTGTGAAGCTTTGAACAATGTTTGCATAATGAATGTGTTTTTTTCAGCTAGGAAAATGTGAGATCTACAAAGTGATCCTGATACACAGTACATAAGATTTACTGGAGTTCTTTTGGTAGCTATCTGTACTTTACGCGAACACAGTTTCAACACAGCTTTATAAGGGACGGCTGTTTATCCAGCCCAGTGTCTAAGAATGACTGAAAACGAGAGAGACAGTCAAGGAAGCTCAATGTTAGTATCAACCTTCTGTTCCCTGTTTAAAGTCACAACGTAAAACCAGCGCTATACTAAAAAGGGGAAATAAAATCAATGCTTCTTGACTGTAGTTTTAGTAGAAGGATCACAAACCAGGGCAGCAGTGTGGAGTAGTGGTTAGAGCTCTGGACTCTTGACCGGAGGGTCGTGGGTTCAATCCCAGGTGGGGGGACACTGCTGTTGTACCCTTGAGCAAGGTACTTTACCTAGAGCGCTCCAGTAAAAACTGTATAAATGGGGAATTGTATGTCAAAAATAAAGTGATATCTTGTAACAATTGTAAGTCGCCCTGGATAAGGGCGTCTGCTAAGAAATAAATAATTATAATAATCAGGTATAACATATATAAAGTAAAACCTGTCTAATCCAGCATCACTGTGCTGGATACAGTGTGCTAGTTTATAGATGTCCTGTAAAAATCAATACAAAGTATTTTTTTTTTTTAAAAACTGATTCCCAGATCGTTTTTTGGACTGCACAAAAGGAACACGCCATCGTTTAAAACACAAGCCACAGAGCCACGTGACTTCAGATCACATCACTGCAGAAGAGCCAGCTTCCTCAGATTGGAGAAAAATTCCAGCAGCTACATAGCTCTGAAAGGTGGAGTTTTGAAAGAAACACATGTTGCTGCAATCATGCATTTCCATTTCAGATCATGGTATCTGGTGTTACAATAAGTTAGTTCTCACTTCCCATGCCTTACAGGAAACTTTGTCAGTCAATAGAGGAAGTGGGGACCATTTTTGACCAGACTAACAGATCTTTCTTTCACCTAGTGTCAGATA
>NC_081236.1:1556576-1581576 GCF_902713425.1 Acipenser ruthenus
AATGTGAGAAACTGTTACTGAGCCCTGGAGGTGAGGGCTCAGCCTGGGAACACTCTGTCTCGCCAGTAGGGGTCGCTGAAGTGCAATGAGATGAACTAACATCACCAAGGCTCACCTTCCAAACACAGCACAGCCTGCCACAGAATGACTGCAGTCCAACTCAAGAGTGACTGTGAACTACATGTTAACTATAGCTAAGAAAAAGCCACAAGTGTACTTAAGAAAATAGACTATTTTCCGAACGAGAGGAGGCCATTAATTCTAAATATTTTTTAGAGTTCATTTTTAAGAGAACCGTCTCCTTCTCTAGTATAAAACAAGCGTTTCTCGTGGTTTTCACTTTATAGTACAAAACTAAAAAAATAATACAATCCCACTGTATTTAATGTGCCCTGTAGTTATCGCTTTTAACTGACCTTAATAAAAGGAACGGAAATGCATTTTTAAGCCTTGGCTAGCACTCCCTTAGTTGGAAACCGCCCTTGTAAAAGTTTCTCCTAGTAAAAGCACAGCAAAGTGTAATAAAGCACAGCAAAATCATGGTAAGGCACAGGGAAGAATTGTAAAGAGCAGTGAGGTATTGCAAAGTACATTAAAACCAAGGCAAACGATGATAAATGCACAGTATAAACATGGGATAAGCTTGACGAAACTGCAGAAATCCTGTGCTAAGTTGTTTGTAAGGGTAGGGCTGTTGTATGCTAGTTTCAATAAGGATGTTCCAATGTTGATTAACAGCTGTTTACGTAAGGTGTGTGTATTGTTTTAATTTTTTTTTTACATTTTACTCTCAGAACTACATTTCCCATCATCCTCCTGCTCACATATGTAACTGAGATGGATTTACCAGTGAGCAGGGGGGTGATGGGAAATGTAGTTCTGAGAGGTCCATGCGGGTACACGGGAAGCCATCTTGAGGCAGGGAATCCAATTTAAAAGTTTAAAAAGTGGTCAAAATGTAAAAAATAAAAAAATAAATAAAAATTTTTAAAACAATACACACGCCTGACGTAAACAGCTGTAGCAACACATGGGAACATGTAACACAAAAAAATAAAAAGGTCCTTATGTACCCTTTAAAGTGTCTAGTTCTGTTAAAAGGTAGGAAAATGAATTGATCCAAGGACTCCTTTAAAGGGGCCAGTGAGAATATTGCAAATGCTAATAAGAGAGAAGAACATTGATGCGAAAGTCTTTGTACGCATTCATTTAAAGGGAGGCTACTTAGCATGCTGTTAGTTTTAATAAGAATCAATGCCATGGATTTTGAAGTGGGACCAGTGATGCAGGTTTAATACCTTATAAGGTGGATTTGCTCTTTTTGAGTTATTTTGTTTTTGAGAGTACATTGAATGTGAACGGAAACGCTTGTTTTTTCTTTTTCAGATAATCAAAAGAAGTTGAAGCACAGAAGACCTGTCTGGTTTCCTCTCTTTCTATTGAACAGCAAAATGTGGTTAACCCAAAACAGAGGCACCTTAACAGAAAATAAGCCTATATAACCTGTCATTCCGGCCAGCTATCTGATGACACCCATATTTAGAGACGCAATTAAACACGACAATCAAGTTCATGCGCTATGTGAACTGAATTCTACTGCATAATATACCCCAGTAACATTTTAAACATGGCTGCTGAAAGAGGATTGATCTCACAACTAATGCCAGTGATTCAGCATCAACAACATGGCTGGGTAGCCCATTCCACCCCCTTACTGCTCTCTGTGTGAAGAAGTGTCTCCTTCCCTCTGCCCTGAGTCCAGCTCCACCTAACTACTTCATCTCTGTGCTTGAAACAGTGACTGGGGTTGATTTAGGACTTCTAGTCCAGAACTGACCAGTCAGTTAAGTGGAGATAGACTCGGGACAGAGGGTAGGAGACACTTCACGCAGAGAGTGGTGTGTGTGTGTGTGTAAAATATTATAGAAATTTTAGCATTCTTCAAGATGATCCTTCTACAGCTCCTATTTTCAAAAACCCTCCTCTAATGTCTTACAGAAGAGACACAAATCTAAGAGAGCATCTGGTCCACAGTAACATTCGACCCAATCTGGACAGTCTTAAGGGTACGTTTCCATGCAATAGGTCACGCTGTGCAACTTGTAAATACAGTCACAGCAACACAGTAGTTAAGGGAGCAAAATCCTCATTTATTATCCATGATACTTCTACTTGCATTAGTAAAGGAATAGTATATTGCATTGGCTGCATCAAATGTAACAAGCTATATATTGGAGAAACAAAATGACGCTTGGCTGATCGCTTCGTGGAACATCTGAGAAGTATACGAATTAACACCTCTACCTTTCCTGTCACCAGACATTTTAACAGAAATGACCACACTATAGAAGACATCACAGTTTGTGGGATGGTTCAATGCTATGGAACTAATGCTGTCAGGAAACAAAAGGAATGTGAGCCATTCGGAATGAACATTCTATTCTGAGGTCATCATCATCATCATCATCATTATTCTGGAATTTTGTTTAAAAGACTACTTGTTTGTTTATTATCAACTTCTTAAAGCACTGTTTTTTTGTATTCAGCGATGAAGGACTTGTAGTCCGAAACGTCCTGATAATTGATTTGTAATCAATTATTCTACCTTTTTAAGTACCTGAAATATCCTTTTCTCTTTTTTCTTTATATATATGAGCTAATATATATATATATATATATATATATATATATATATATATATATATATATATATGTGTGTGTGTGTGTGTGTGTGTGTGTGTTCATACTATATATATGGCCAAAAGTTTTGCATCACCTAGAATTTTAGGATTCAGACAGAATTAAAAACAAAATACATATATATGAACATAATTTAGATATTTTATTTAACATCTATAACCAAGTAAACTACAGAATGAAATCGCAAAAGTCTACCGGAAGCCATAATAGCAGTACAGTAGTATTTCATGTTGGATTTCGAAATGTCATATTTTTCAATTTTGGTCAGTTTTTCATGAACTATATGGAAAACTACAAAGCGGTGTGCAATTCAATATGTTAAGGTAACATTATTCACCGGGTTTCATTCGACTTTATGAAGCAAAATGAGTTCATTCTAGAGGGGGATGCAAAACCTTTGGCCATAGCTCTGTGTGTGTGTGTGTGTGTATATATATATATATATATATATATATATATATATATATATATATATATATATATATATATATAAATTCAAGACTCAGCCCTTTCCCCTGGGGTTCCGCAAGCTCTTTGATTCTCAACTAAAATATTTCATGCCCATACAGTTTCGCCACTAACGGTACACATTCACGTCATAGACAGTTAATGGAACCACTCAAGCCATGACGTCATTGCAAGGGCACCGAGGTGTATATACTGAGAGTTCACACAATTATAATAAATGTAACGACACTTACTGTGCAGCAAAATTGTTAAGATAGAAAGCATGGCAGCCGTTTTGATGGTATTACTGGTTCTTTGGTCTCCGTGTAAGGGTAACGCGAGGCGAGGAAAGTTAAATCATCTGTTCGTTCACTACCCTCCAAACCTCACCGCTGCTCCTTCAGAAAGTTCAACACGGAGGTCTTCAGTTTAATGCTGTCAACAGTTTCACAAGAGTGCAACAGGAAATTATGCGCATGACTGTACAAAGAAATGATCAAAACACACATAGAATCAAAACGTGGACTCGTGAATTCATTTTCCGGTACCTTAACATGCATTGTAATATGGAAAATACAGTCTCTCAGTGTTTTCCACCTGTATTGCAGAAACATGTTCTGAAGTGCGTTCTGTGCTATGCCAGAATAAATTGCCATACAATGATAAATGTCTTTAAATGTATTGTATCAAATCTGAATATTGACATAGACACGATAGTGCGATAGAAAAGTAATATAATGGTACCAATAATTTCATAAATCTAAAAGCAAACTAATGAATTACGATATTGCACATTAAAAAGCTACATTATACAACCGTATAATGCAATATGTTTTACAAATCTAAATCTAAAATACTGTTAAAACGAACTATAAAATACTGTTAAAACGAACTATAAAAGCGATGGAAACATTAACAATACTAACTATATAATTGCCATCAAAATGAGATATTTTACCAATTATACAGATCCAGTACCTTGCAGTTTGTCGTGTTTAAAATCAATAGAGGACTTCTTCCAGAAACGTTCAGCTTTGATCAGTAGCTTAAAAATCTATGAAAAAACAAAGGCGTGTGCACTCGTAAAACAATTATAAAGTCTTAATAAAAATAATTGAGAAAGACTTTTGAAGCGTTCAATCCGCTTTGTGTTTATCTGAGCCGTCTAAAAAGGAGAACACCGATTTGTCTTCAGAGTATGACAGCAAGTTCATTGTGTGGGGGGAGTGAGAGAGAGAGACAGAGACAGAGAGAGAGAGGGGAAGTACTTGTGTAAACAAACTGTATGTACACCTCCGCCAAAAACAGAGTACCGTTAATAGCAAAATCATTGAAAGCGATACCTTGCCTGGGGAAACGCACGGCGGAGGGGATATATAGAGGCTGTCCCAACGCACGCATGTCACACTGCACACGTGTGTGCATTCATCTGAAGAACCGCATATTCAATTGTCATGAGATTTGGCAGTAATATTATCTAGCAAGTTATTGAGAGTATCTGATTCTGTGGATATAGGTGTGTCTGTCCTGGTGCGATGAAACTACCTGTGCTTAAAGCGTAAGTTAAAGATGTAAAGCTGTGTGGTCCAGTGGTTAAAGAAAGGGGCTTGTAACCAGGAGGTCTCCGGTTCAAATCCCACCTCAGCCACTGACTCATTGTGCGACCCTGAGCAAGTCACTTAACCTCCTTGTGCTCCGTCTTTCGGGTGAGACGTAGTTGTAAGTGACTCTGCAGCTGAGAGAAAGTCAGCGAGATATATAACATTGTCCAGATTGTCCAATCTTCACTGAGGAGCAGGCGGGACAAACCAGAACAGATCTGTATCATGGACCGACTCCCCAGAAGCAGGATCATATATTACGCATTGTGTAAGACAATGCTGGATTTAGCTAATAGTTGATCTCGACAACACAAGTGTTTAGAAAACTGTAAGTATCCTCTGTGTTCATGACCCTTTTCATTTATTCCTATTAAATATTTAAAATTAAAGAGGTGTCTTAAATAAGTTTTATAAAGATATATCTTATTGAATAAAGATATCCATTTGTTTGTTAAATAAAACGTGTTGTTCTTTACAAAGTGTTTCATTTGACCCCGACCACTGTTACAACTGCCCCCGGTCATGTGGTGAATTGTAACACCGGACTCCTTGCATTTGAAGCAATATTGCGGCGGGAATTTGTAACAGACAGGTGTAAGTTGTTTGTATCAAAAAAACGGCAAAACCAGCTCAAATGGTTTCTGAGTAATGACTCGAAATGTAAAAACTGTTACAACTGTCCCCAGTCTCATCTACCTACTCATCTAGAAAATCTAGCATATCTTTTTTTTTTTCAGAATGCACAGACTGTCCCCATGTTGCATAAAATCCAAACACTAAAAATAAAATTAAATTAAAAAAAAACACCGTGAAAGGACCCAAAACTCAGATCTGGGCCACAAATAAATCCCAAATGCACAAAAAGTCCCTTTTTAGAAATGATGTAAACATTTAAGAAATACAAAATACGAAGTAAGACTAAAAGAAGAAGTCATTGCTGTGTGAGAGGAAGTGCGGCTTCATGAGATTGAAGCTGAAGTAAAATAAGAAAAAACAATAGTGACGTCAGTTCAACACACGCAAAACCTTCCTGCGTCCGTCATTACAATAACGTTCCATTAAAAGGATCCTGTGTTAATGAAGCGTTGATAATGTTAATGAGGTTGGCTTTTGTACACAGGACCTCAAAGTCTCTTTGTTTAGAATCTGTGTATTTTTTGTACTTTTTGCTTTACTCAGTCTCTTCTAGTTTCAATAACACTGATGAAGGCACTAGAGCCCAAACGCTGGTCTGCTTGACTCAGCCTCTTCTAGTTTCAATAACACTGATGAAGGCACTAGAGCCCAAACGCTGGTCTGCTTGACTCGGTCTCTTCTAGTTTCAATAACACTGATGAAGGCACTAGAGCCCAAACGCTGGTCTGCTTGACTCGGTCTCTTCTAGTTTCAATAACACTGATGAAGGCACTAGAGCCCAAACACTGGTCTGCTTGACTCAGTCTCTTCAGTTTCAATAACACTGATGAAGACAAAGTTGAAACATTAGTGACAGAGAGCACAGAGAGGTTAAGTGACTTACTCAGAGTCACACAATGAGTCAGTGGCAGAGCCGGGATTTGAACCAAAAAATCTCCTACTCAGAAGCCCTTTTCTGTAACCACTGGACCATCAAGCCTACCTAATCTGTTTTGCAACCAAAAAGTTGAACAACTCCTCCGCTTTGAAACGCTAGCCTTGGCCAGCGCTGTTATAAATATTACCTTATTCCAGTAGGGGAGGTTTTTCAATAAATGGGCTAACTTCCTGAACTGAATTAATATTCGACGCATCATTTAACATGTTGTGTATTTCATGGTTTAGATCTGGACTGACAGTCTCTCCTGTCTAGGACGAGCGAGCCCACGACATATTGAATCAATGTGGTACCATTGCAGCCACTAGTCACCGTTGACGCAACTGAAGTTGAAGTGGAAGAGAGTTGAAGCTTTACTGGTGCAGTTACAGGCTGCAGCCGCAACACTGAGCATTAATCGGATGCTAGAGAGGTGGCGCTGTTGCCCGGGTTAGATTTTAAGTTCATTTATAACAATATAGATCACTGCTGTGAGCGATGAGCAAATGAATGTCCCGATGAGTTTCTGTCAACCCCATTCTTAAACATTTCCTTCCTTAAGACTCACCTCTTCAAACAGCACCTGTAGAACTCCTCTGTTTGTATCCTGGGACACTATCACCCTTCATGTAAATGTGCTTTATTTTGCTCTTATCTGCCCCCTATTTTACTGCATTTAATCCTGTACTTCAGAATACTGTAATCTGCCAAGTGTTTAACCTGTAGAACTTTGTATTTAATCACATCCTGATGTAACTATCACTATTTAATCATATCCTGATGTAACTATCACTATTATCTGCTGTATTATTGAATTGTGGTTTGTCACACTTGTACTTTGCTTGAACAAGTTATTGTATTTCTTGCTCTTATTGTATTACTTGTATTGTAACACTTGAAATGTATTTGCTTACGATTGTAAGTCGCCCTGGATAAGGGCGTCTGCTAAGAAATAAATAAATAAATAATAATTTCGTCAGGACAACGAGTGAAAATAACAGAAAGCAACAATGATAAACTGCCAAAACGAAATGCAATTCAGCGAGAAGCAATTCACTTAATTTGTCACGTCTGTTTGAAATACAAAATTAAGCGAAACACAATCAGGATCCGTCAAGATATGAAGGTAAAACAAGCGACATTGTTTTGTAATTAACAGCTTTTTCTGAGTTTTTAATTGGGAAACTTAATCGTCTCAAAATAAGTTTTAAAAGGACGCCATGTGATCAAAAATAAACCCCGAAAACGTCATAACATATGCGTCGGAACCTCCCGGGACTCCTAGGTCCCAGTCTGATAATATAATATATAACGTTGCCATGTTCTCATGTACACTCACGAAAGGAGTTCCTTTTTGAACTATTTAACTTAATTTCAACATAAATAATTTAGGGCTGAAAAGGATAGGGCGCTGTGTAAGATACAAGCGGGTTGTCTTTTAAATTATATCTATATTCAATTATTAAAATCGTTTTTTATAATTTTCATGCAGGGCAATTATCTATTCCGGGATACCAAGATATTTAGTCAGGAAGCGGTCGAATAGTAAATGCAATACAAGGCCGGAGTCCATCCCAAGACATGATTCGAAGAAAGGGCAGAAATACTGAGAGAAACTTGGAAAATCCAAACGATTCTTGAAGGTTTATTAATTATAACTAGTTGAAAGTTAAAATATTTGTCACTGAATTTCAAAAAAGTATTTTTTTTTTATTTCTGCTTACATCACTCTTGAGTGTTTTTATTAATTATGGGTGAATTCATCTCCATGCACACATCCAGTCCGATACCGCCACCTGCAGGACAACATGAAAACAGTCATTAAATTAAAGTGTGGATTGCCAACTCTCCCAAGTCTCTTGGAAACTAGCACAAGGGGCATTAGGATTTTTTGGGGTTTGTTTTCTGTTTTCTTGTAATTTGGAAACAAAACAACACCAGTGTGATGACGTTCCCTGGTCGGCAGCTTTATATATATATAAATAAATAAATACCGCCATTACCACTGTACAGCAAACACAGTACAACAGTGAATAAATAATACATTCATATTAAAAACATGGACGTTCATCCAAACAATGACGAGACCTAAAAAAACAACGAGGTTCAGACTAACAACAGAAGAACTGGCGCTTAAAAAAAAACCAGGAAAATGAAATTACAAGGAAAAACACTCGCTGATTTAAACCTCACAAATAAGTATCTACGTTCAGTGGGAGAAACACGAGAGGTTCACCAGATACCCGAAAAAGACCTGGACAAACACTCACATTTAATCTCGTCAGTACGATATGTAAAACAGTCAATCAATCACTGTACACCCACATAGTGTAAACAAGCCACTGGCCCTTTAAATGCACACACTTTACAAAATTAAAGAAACAAAACACTGACTTAAAAGGCTCCTTATGACCCTTACTGCCTACAGAGAGCTAAACCCTTTACCGCAGCATAAAACTACTTTTCAAGGATGTAGATATCCGGTCTGGCATTGTATGTTAATATCCTTTTCAGTGATTAATCAATTGGTCTGCAGGTGACGTGGTTCTCCACTAGGGGGCGCCGGAGGTCCAGCTCTAGCAGGTTCCATCTAAACTGTGGGAAATTTTCTATGTAAACAATTCTGCATGTAACTGAACGTGGCAGGGCTGAGGCACCGCACTGTAAAGAGTGAGTTTTTGTTTCTTGTCCAGTTAGTTTAGTTTATTCACTTTGTACCCCCAGATCCACCACAGGTACATCTCAATAGTGCAACACTAAGACAAAGAGAGAGTTAAACCGACCAAAATCAATGAAATACGATAGCAATTCAGCAATATAATTCCAAACAGTTCTTTATTATTATTATTAATTTCTTAGCAGATGCCCTTATCCAGGGCGACTTACAATTGTTACAAGATATCACATTATTTTTACATACAATTACCCATTTTACAGTTGGGTTTTTACTGGAGCAATCTAGGTAAAGTACCTTGCTCAAGAGTACAGCAGCAGTGTCCCCCACCTGGGATTGAACCCACGACCCTCCGATCAAGAGTCCAGAGCCCTAACCACTACTCCACACTGCTGCCCTATTTGGAATTATATTGCTATCGTATTTCATTGAGTATGGTCTATATGGTATATATATATATATATTATTTGACAAAATAATTTCAACAAACTAAAGCACCCAAGAAAGGCTTTCTCAGAGCAGCAACAGGGAGCACACCCTGCAGCCCGCAGCCCTCCTAACAGACTCCCATGTGGCCAGGTGTAATTGACAATCAATGAATCACTTAGCACCTGGCCACATTCCACACTTGTGTCTAACCCCCAGCCCTGCCATAGTTAACACATACTTTATTTTCCGAAGAACAAAAAGACAAAGTAATATTTAGAATAATTACATTCTCAAAGTCCCTGCCCTGCCACAGTGACGAAAAAGCGATCGGAATCAGCCAGAAGGGAAATCTTAAAGGAAAAGTGTTGTTTCACATGGTTAAGAGCAGCAGCAGTCATCGAGCAGAAGGAAGCGACTTTGTGCAGATAAAGGTCTTGTGGTTTTTCACAAGACACTTTCTCTGCCTTAGAAGAGCTGCGATTGTCTGTCTGTCTGCATCACCATTGAAGATAACTTGGTAAGGGTGTTGTTAGGATAATGTCCTCATCCCATTGTAGCTGCCGTATGCTTGTGCTACCATTGCCCATTAGTATAATACAGAACCATTGCAGTGCCACTGTCTGTATGCATTGCCATTGAAGATGGTTTGGAAAGTGTATAACCAAAATGAACTGTAGCTTCACTCTGTTTGTTTAGCCTTATGGATGTTTAAATATGATATTGTTTAAAGATCGGATTAAAAAGTTCATGCAAAATTGTAAAAATGAAATTAAAATGAGCATAAAATGAGAAAGTTAGTTCTGCAAATTTACCCCACAGGGATGGAAATAAGACTCCTATTGCATAGCTGTTTCACCCATTCCAGGTTTTAACATGAGACTGATTAGCCCCAGTCTATAGATAACAAGCTCAGGGGTGTCTTATTAAACTCCTAGTAAAACCAGGAATGGATCAAACAGCTGTGCAACGGGAGCCTTATTTCCATCCCTGATACTCCCTTTGCTAGTTCCATTGAAGGTGAAGCAACTTCCACAGGAATATGACATCAGAGTTGCTGGAATTTGAAGAGGGTCAGATCACACATTGAGAAATGGAAATCATGTATATATTTGTGCAGGTTGTGATATTTGGGAGGATAGGAAAACAGCAGCAATAGCAAAAATAACAACAGGCAGGGTTGAGATTACTTTTCATTCTCTGAATTGTTCCTCTTAAGCTGATCCGGAATAGCACATTGTGAAAAGATGACAAACAAGAGGAAGTTCGGTGGCTTTTTCAGACTGTGGCTTTTAAAGCTGAACAGCCAGAGCCAATCAGAATGGTTTCACTATTGACACAGTCATACTGCAAAGAAAAGCGCTGTTATACATACTTCAGAAGGGAGGAACTGTGAAATAGAACAGCAGACATCAGCACTACTGCAGCTGGCGAACTGGTTTAGAATGCTTTGGAAAATACTGACACAAATCTGACAAGCCGGGTTGAATACCAGTACTGTACTGGGAGCTGGAGGGGGTCTAACTGGTTTATTCCATTTTCCAGATGCTATGCAAGCTGCACACAAACCTGTAGCACTTTGGAGTTAGCATCCAGAACTATTAAACACTCAACAGTGCTGAATTTAGAAATATTATAAGAATCTAAAACTGAATGGCACACGCTTGGACTAGAAGCCCTTTTCTGTCTTCAAGTTGGACCTCGGAAGGGATTTCATGGGACTTCACTTGCAGTCCTTGGTTTTGATCACATAAAAGGGTAAGTCAGTTTGTCGATTGTCTATTTGTGATGTTACTGACAGTGATATCGCACCGATGAAGTTGATGATCATCATATAAACAGCATGCACAGAATAGTGGAGAATACAGCATTGATAGTGTAAATAAAATGGGGTAACTACTATTTAAGAGGTAGATGTCATTAGGCAAGCAGGTGCAGTGTTTGTATGCTTAGAGCGTATCATACAAAGGATACCAGAGAAAGTACACTCTGAACTTAACAACTTGAACCATCGAACGCTTAGGGCAGCAGTGTGGAGTAGTGGTTAGGGCTCTGGACTCTTGACCGGAGGGTCGTGGGTTCAATCCCAGGTGGGGGACACTGCTGCTGTACCCTTGAGCAAGGTACTTTACCTAGATTGCTCCAGTAAAAACCCAACTGTATAAATGGGGAATTGTATGTAAAAATAATGTGATATCTTGTAACAATTGTAAGTTGCCCTGGATAAGGGCGTCTGCTAAGAAATAAATAATAATAATGTTATAAGTCATTCAAATAAAAAAGAGCCAGAAAGCTGTTTATATGGAACCTGTTGTGATCTAAGTGTTTAGAATGCTTTGCCATTGAGGCTTATTTCTAATATCCCTTTTCTTGCTAAAGTGCTTGCAAAACAGGTCAGCTTCAAGCTCATTTTTGTAGAAATGGGCTAGTGGAAAAGTTTCAGTCTGGTTTTCGCACTGAGACAGCCTTATTGAGGCTCTGTAATGACCTCTGGTTTGTTGATAATGGACAGCTGTCTGTTTTAGTATTGTTTGATCTTTCTGCTGCTTTTGACACTGTGGACCATGGGATCTTATTGGAGAGATTGCAGAATTCTATTGGAATTCCAGGAATTGCTTTGGAATGGTTTCACATGGACATGGACATTTGTCTCTCTGGCTCAGTACTCTTCTGAGACAGGGGACGTGAAAGTATGGAGTTCCACAAGGCTCAATCCTTGGTTCCCTGCTTTTCAGTGTCTATATGCTCCCTCGTGGATCAATTCTTAACAAATATAACCTTGGATTTCATTGTTATGCAGGTGATGCTCAGATATATTGTTCTTTTCCTACTAAATTGGAGATGGTGGGTTCTGGCTGAGTGAAATCCAATCATGGATAAATGGTCTAGGAATCAGTATGGATTCAGAGCTATGTTTGGACACCCACTTTGGCTCAGTTATAAGGCCTCGTTTTATCATGTGAGGAGCATTGCTAAACCGAGATCCATTCTATCTGATAAAGATGCTGAAATGTTGGTTCACGCCTTAGTTATTTCTCGGCTAGATTACTGCAATGTTTTGTTTGCTGGCCTTCCTGATTCGAAACTGCGTTCCGGGTTCAAAATGCTGCAGTGTTTCCTCGCACGCTCCGTTCACAACACATTATCCCAGTTCTAAAAACACTCCTTTGTCTCCCTGTTAAGTTCAGGATTGATTTTAAAACTCTTCTTACTACTTATAAGGTGCTTCGTGGTCTAGATCATATTTCCAGGAACTGTTGGTACCTCGTGCTCCAGCTGCACCCCGAGATCAGCAATTGCTGGTCTTCAGGTAGCTCCTAGAAATAATCAGAAATCAGGAAGGGGTTTTAGTAGCTCTGCTCCCTGCCTTTGGGACTCTATTCCAAATCATATCAGGAACGCTGGCACAGCTGACCTCTTTAAATCAATTTTAAAAACATATTTAAAATATGCTTATTTCTGAGCTGAATTTCCTAACCCACTTCCTTTTTATTGGGTTGTTTATTATTATTAGTTTATTTAGCAGACACCTTCATCCAAGGTGACTTACAGAGACCAGGGAGTGTGAACTATGCATCAGCTGCAGAGTCACTTACAATTACGTCTCACCCGAAAGACGGAGCACAAGGAGGTTAAGTGACTTGCTTAGGGTCACGCAATGAGTCAGTGGCTGAGGTGGGATTTGAACCGGGGACCTCCTGGTTACAAGCCCGTTTCTTTAAGCACTGGAGGACACAGCCTCCATGTAAAGCGCCCTGGGATGCTTGTATGAAGAGCCCTATATATAAAAGTAACTATTGTATTGTGTGAGATCTACAGGAAGGGTAGTTGCTGGTAATGGGTTTGTGAATTATTATAATGGAATATTAAAATGACTGATTGACAGTGTGTGGAATAACTTCTTGTGTTCTCAAGATGTCAAAATGAAATTGTGATAAATGTACAGACAGACTTATGCCAAGTCATGTTAATACTAAGTTTCATCACAATTGGAGAAGTGGTGTTTGAGCTCAGGAACACTGTGGTGTATATACAGCTCTGGGAAAGGTTTTGTATCACCTAGAATTTTAGGATTGAGTCATAATTAAAAGAAAAAAAAACTATATGAACGTAATTTAGATCTTTTATTTGACATCATGTAATAAAAAAAAAGGTTTCGACTTTTGTCAGTTTTTCATTAAGTCTGTTTCAAAGCTCTTTTCAAAATGCCTGCTCTAGTGCACTGATGTGTCATACAGGTAACACAGCGATAGCGATCCATGATGTGGTACGGAACAGAAAAGCCAGATCACTGGTTATTATTTTTTGTTTTTTTTAATCGCTCTTCCTCCAGTGATTTAGGGCAGTGGCTCCCGACCCTGGTTTTCATTCCAACAGAGCTCTCAATTACTTAACTAGACCCTTAATTGAACTGATCATTTGCTTAATTAGACCTTTTTAATTGTTTTCAGTTCTTAAACCGTTACAGATTTCAAGTTAGCTATATCCTCCATAATTGTAAATAATATCGTCTAAAAATAAATGTGGTTATTGAAATCAAACAAAGCTACAATGTTAACGGGTCTGCAGTAGATAGTTTTCCAACAGCATGTTACAGTAGCTTAGCTTGATTCATGGGTTTGCTGCATTCTAAGAGTACTCTGTCGAAACTAACGGGTTTCATTTGCTGTTGTATCGTTGTTGTCTGTAGCAGAAAAACTATTAGAAAGTGTATTTTGAGAAGTGAAAGCATGTTTAGCACACAGGTGGTACAGCAGACTAGATGCACTTCTGTGATACTGGAACTTATTTTAAATGACTCGTCAGAAAGTTTAAAAAAAACCAAAAAACTTCCCATTCACAAGTCCTTCAGTTTGTGTGATCTGCTACATAATGCGGTTCCGTGACTAATTTTATATTCAAATGATAACAACACTCATTCAGTTCTGGCAGGTATTAAATTATTATGGTATGCTAAGAGGGACAAAACAGGAGAGCGAATAACTTGCATTAAAAAAATCAATCTCTTTTTTCGCGTTAATCACAGACGTTTAATTGACAATCCTAGTTATAACTGATTCGTTTCTCAAGATTCTCTGGCTGCTGTCATTCATATTACATTAGTAGATTACTTAATGCGAATTTTAATACGTTGGTTCTTCTTCCTCATAAATCAAAATAATTTGAAATCTGCCCATCATTTTGATCTGTGGATGTTATTGGCTTGTACATCAGTGAAGATATTTATTATTCCTACTCTTACAATATCACCTTTGTGTTCTTTCCCAGAGATTTTTTATAGCCATCCTGTGAGTTTACAGAGGGAGCCTGAAGGTAGGGAGGTGTGCTCACAGCGCCCCCTCAGGATGGAGGTGTTCAATGAAGCTGTGGAGTACCTGCAGGGCTACGGCATACCTGGTAAGTGTTTTAATCTGCCACTGGGACTGATGTGAAAGCGGTCTGAAACCAGACTTGTTCATTTCCATCAGCGGCAGATCTGAGATCAGTTTCAATTAGGACTCTATCTGTCTGTCTGTCTGTCGGTGTGTGTGTGTCTCTCTGTCTCTCTGTATGCCAGCCCGCAATGTTAACTCTCCACACTGACACTGGACGTTACCTGATGAGCGTCCATTGAGAAAGGTTTTAAATCTCCGAATGCAGAAAAACATTTTTTTTGTCTAAAAAAAATTACAAAATCAATAAGGGTGCAAACTAAAGGAATGAGTATTTAATTTTTTTTGCCTTGGTTTCTTTTAGTTTCAATAACACTGATGAAGGCACTAGAGCCCAAACGCTGGTCTGCTTGACTCAGTTTCTTCTAATTTCAATAACACTGATGAAGGCACTAGAGCCCAAACGCTGGTCTGCTTGACTCAATCTCTTCTAATTTCAATAACACTGATGAAGGCACTAGAGCCCAAACGCTGGTCTGCTTGACTCAGTCTCTTCTAGTTTCAGTAACACTGATGAAGGCACTAGAGCCCAAACGCTGGTCTGCTTGACTCAGTCTCTTCTAGTTTCAATAACACTGATGAAGGCACTAGAGCCCAAATGCTGGTCTGCTTGACTCGGTCTCTTCTAGTTTCAATAACACTGATGAAGGCACTAGCCTCAGTCTCTGTGATGAAAGCACTCAGTCTCTGTGATGAAAGCACTCAGTCTCTGTGATGAAAGCACTCAGTCTCTGTGTCCTCTCTGCAGTGGTTGAGGATGATCAGTTGGACCTGGAGGATGTGTTTGATGGGGAGTGTGACAACGGTTTCCTGTCTGCTGTCGACTCTCCCTTCAGCCCCGTGCGGACAGAGAGCGCAGACTTCGGTGACGGTCTGGTGAGTAACCCGAGGGCACCGGCAGTGGAACAGAGCTCCGGCAATCTAGAGGTTTCAAAAGAGCTGAGTGAGGCGGGGAAGCATATTGGGGTTGCGCAGGAGTCTCCTAGCTCTCCTTCCTACCCACAATCCTCCTTGAGCAGTCTTATCAGATGCTGTGCTGGAATAGTAAACTGCAATAGAGACTCTTGAATAAAAAAGGATATTAAATAGATAAGAAGTTGGTTTTCCTATTTTGCAATCAAAACTGCATTTCCTTTTTGTCTTTTTTAAAAAATAAACGTGTTTCCAATTGTATTTCATTTTTTCTTTGAGGCTCCTTTAACTGTTATGTTTCTACAAACTAGCTTCTTTCTTTGTTTTTCTAATTTTACCAATAAAACCGCATTTGTTATCTCTTTTTTAATTAATTATGAATTAGTCATTTAGCAGACGCAGGAGGGGTGAACTATGTTGCATCAACAACTGCTGCTGCTGCAGAGTCACTTACAATCGGACCTCGGTTTTACGTCTCAGTGGCTGAGCCGGGATTAAAACTGGGGACCTCCTGGTATCAAGCCGCTGTTTTATCAAATTCTCTATTAGACTGTTTTTAATTGAATGGTTTAATCGTTCGTTTTGCGTGAAGCGCTTTCTTTGGGACCCCTCGTGCTGAGAGCCAGGCGCTACAGAAACGTCGGCTGTTTCTTTTTCAGAGCGAGGGTGACCCTGAGAAGATGCTGGAGAGGAGAGCGCTGGTTCTGAAGAGCATTCTGAGCAGCGAGCAGCAATACCTCAGTGAGCTGGAGGCGATGCTCATGGTAAGCCATTTCCTACTTTTACACGTGACCTGCTAACCCGCCTCTTTTAATCTCTTCAGCCTCCTGGAGAGAACCTAGGACTATATAAAGAAGGACAGGAAAATGATGTCACAAGTGGGCGGAGTTAGTAAACAGAGGAGCCATTCCTGGAGCCCGTGGAGCTCTTTCACAGCGCACTCGCAAAATGTTTCTTGACATAATCAAGCGATAATTTGCATAAATAACAGTCAGTCACTTTATATTAATGATATTATATTTTGTTATTAAAAAAAATACCGGTATGCGCTGCAACACAGCATCACCGCAATGTATTCAGTACTGAGTGGGCTCCACAAATGGCGCCTGTAATTGAGCACCGAACTGCATCATGGGATTGACTGTCCTATCCTTCTTTATGTAGTCCTAGGATAGAACTTGGGGGTTAAAATGGCACTTTTACAGAGTTCTGTTAAAATATCTCTTAAAGCGTTTTACAAAAATATAATCTGAGGGGGTCGACTGCCACACCAACTGTGTTTACATCATTGCTTGTTAGAAATGTGCTCCTCAGTATACTTGGTGAAACTAGCAAACCAGAAGCCATCAGATCAGCACAACATTGATATGACTGCCACCACGGGGAGTCCAGACTCACGCCATTCACTGCATTTCAATCAACACATTGTAAACTAACCCTTAGAAAAGCGTCCCTTAGTAAAAACATAGCAAAGTGTCATGAAGCACAGGGAAGCATTGTGAAGCACAGAGAGGTCTGGTAAAGCATAGGGAAGCATTGTAAAGCACAGAGAGGTCTGGTAAAGCATAGGGAAGCATTGTAAAGCACAGAGAGGTCTGGTAAAGCATAGGGAGGCATTGTAAAGCACAGAGAGGTGTGGTAAAGCATAGGGAAGCATTGTAAAGCACAGAGAGGTGTGGTAAAGCATAGGGAAGCATTGTAAAGCACAGAGAGGTATGGTAAAGCACAGGGGAAGCATTGTAAGGCACAGAGAGGTATGGTAAAGCATAGGGAAGCATTGTAAAGCACAGAGAGGTCTGGTAAAGCATAGGGAAGCATTGTAAAGCACAGAGAGGTGTGGTAAAGCATATGGAAGCATTGTAAAGCACAGAGAGGTATGGTAAAGCATAGGGAAGCATTGTAAAGCACAGAGAGGTATGGTAAAGCATAGGGAAGCATTGTAAAGCACAGAGAGGTCTGGTAAAGCATAGGGAAGCATTGTAAAGCACAGAGAGGTATGGTAAAGCATAGGGAAGCATTGTAAAGCACAGAGAGGTATGGTAAAGCACTGGGAAGCATTGTAAAGCACAGAGAGGTGTGGTAAAGCATAGGGAAGCATTTTAAAGCACAGAGAGGTCTGGTAAAGCACAGGGAAGCATTGTAAAGCACAGAGAGGTGTGGTAAAGCATAGGGAAGCATTGTAAAGCACAGAGAGGTGTGGTAAAGCATAGGGAAGAATTGTAAAGCACAGAGAGGTCTGGTAAAGCATAGGGAAGCATTGTAAAGCACAGAGAGGTATGGTAAAGCACAGGGAAGCATTGTAAAGCACAGAGAGGTATGGTAAAGCATAGGGAAGCATTGTAAAGCACAGAGAGGTCTGGTAAAGCATAGGGAAGCATTGTAAAGCACAGAGAGGTCTGGTAAAGCATATTAAAAAACAGGGTAAACTATGGTATGGTAAATACACAGGGAAATGTACCATTAACACTTTCTTTTAAGTGTCTCTAATTACTGTGTATTTACATAATAATTAGACCACCCCAAGCTTAGTTACATGTAAGTACACAATTGTATCAGAAAAGGGTTAGGGTTATATCATTGAAAAAGATTTACACATCAAGCACATTGTATCAATGCATAATAGCATTGCAATGATGTGTCAGTACACATGTATTTAATAAGTAACTGCAAAGTAATTAGAGACACCTCATGTCAACTTTAAGGGGATCGCATGTGACGTACTGCCTGATTGTGAGAAGGGGTGTCTGGTTCAATACTGAATGCATTTCTCAGGGTATCTGAGTCTGTGGTCTTGTGCGGTTTCTCTCTGAAAGCAGCGCTGGACAGCACTTCCTCTCATTCACAAACGGAACTTCATTTTCCATCCTATGTGTGAACTCGGGTGCGGTTGAAATACATTTCAATACACGGGTTTTATAAATAACCGTTCAAGCACACCACACCTATTTTGTATAACTTATTTTTATTTAATTTTCTATGCTTCTTCTATTGTTAGCCCTGCTGTTTAAAGCAATCGTTAATACGACTTGTTTTATTTATTGACTGTGTCTAATTTAAGCAGCTGTTTTTGTCATATTATCTTTTTTGTTTTCTAAGCTGTTCATTTTTGTCATTTTTTTTATCTGTAAAGAACTTTGAGACAATTTATCGCGAAAGGCGCTATATAATAATGATTGATTGATTGAGATACCATCGCTTTATATTATTATTATTATTTATTTCTTAGCAGACGCCCTTATCCAGGGCGACTTACAATTGTTACAAGATATCACATTATTTCACATTATACAGATATCACATTATTTTTACATACAATTCCCCATTTATACAGTTGGGTTTTTACTGGAGCAATCTAGGTAAAGTACCTTGCTGAAGGGTACAGCAGCAGTGTCCCTCCACCTGGGATTGAACCCACGACCCTCCGGTCAAGAGTCCAGAGCCCTAACCACTACTCCACACTGCTGCCTCTATACTTATAGAGCTCGCATTTCCTTACATGAAAGATGCACGCATTACTGTATGTTAGACTGATTTTTAATGGTTTTTTTTTTCTTAAAACAATAGAACCGGTGAACGTCTGTTACGCTTATTTCCACGCTGCGCTTCCTGTTGAAGGAACGCAGCTGACGCACCCGAATCGCTTCTGGGAGTCAGAACCTTTTTTAGACAATGACTTCCTATATATATATATAGAGTATATGCATATTTCCCCAGAAGAAAGTGTAAGAAACACATAAACACCCATTAAAAAATTCATCTTTACCAAAACATGTGCGTTTTTCATATAGATAAACGTGAGATATTATGGCAATATATATTAGATTTAACAAAATAATTCCATCAATCTTACCTGTTATATAGATCCCAAACGTGGAGTTTTAAAAGAAACACATATATTTTCATTTTAAAAACCTGGTCTTCGTTTTAAAGAAATCTTAAGCATAGTGTTGCACTTCCTTGCTCACCTGGAGGGTGACATTTTCCCCACCCCTTAAACGGTCGTTAACCAATCAGCTGCCTCCCTCCTGATTGACAAGCTTTCAACCTGTAAAAATGACCCAGAAGACACTGCTGAGTGGAAATGCCCTAGGAAATGCATTGCCACCATCTGTCTGCATTGCCATTGAAGATCATCTGGGAAGGGTATAGTTACCATGCTGTAGTAATAGCAGCTTCATCCCATAGCAGCTGCCCTATGCTTGTGCTACCATTGCCTCTCAGTATAGTACAGTTCCATAGCCATTGCAGTGCCCCTGTCTGTCTGTCTGCATTACCACTGAAGATTATTTGGGTATAGTTTGCATACTGTGGTCCCATTCTACCAACGACAGTCTCATCCCATTGACCTACAGTATATGTGCAGCCACTCAGTACCTAAACACAACTAATGCGAAGACATGTTCTATGAAAAGCATACTGGACTTTCTCTTTCTTCATGTTTTTCTAAACATTTCTTTTTCTTATCCAGCATCGCTGTGACTTCCGTAGTTTTTTATCTGCCGGACTTCTCCATTTCAATAAAACTCAACTTCTTCTGTTTTTAGAGATTAAACTTCCTTCCCTAAAAAAAAAAATTAAAAAAAAAAAACTCTGAACAATGCAAGCCAGCTGATTTGAGTACAGCAGTTCCTGTCCCGTGCCCATTTCAAAACTCCCATCCCCTGCCAGGGCTGGTAATACAGAAGTATGGTGATCAGCATGCCGTTTATCAGCAGCCTTGAAGAGAGAATTCAAAAACAGCAAACAGCTCTCTGTCCACGGGGAATCCGGATTCAACAGGATACTCCACAATCCACAGTGTTTCTGGAGGCTGTGTGGTCCAGTGGTTAAAGAAAAGGGCTTGTAACCAAGAAATCCCCGGTTCAAATCCCGCCTCAGCCACTGACTCATTGTGTGACCCTGAGCAAGTCACTTAACCTCCTTGTGCTCCGTCTTTCGGGTGAAACATAGTTGTAAATGACTCTGCAGCTGATGCATCGTTCACACACCCTAGTCTCTGTATGTCGCCTTGGATAAAGGCGTCTGCTAAATAAACAAATAATAATCACCAGAAGTACTTCACGAAGAAGAAAAGTCATTGATTAACTGATAACTCACTGTTTTAATGAACAGCACAGAGTAGCATAGGATAAGAAACGACAATGCATAGTTGAATGGATAAGGGGTATTTAAGAACTAGGTTAGCAAATCGAACTGTTAGCGTCATGGTAAAGTATATTAAAATGAGTGATTTACAATGTGTGGAATCATTTCGTGTAATATTCTGAATGAAGCTTACCAGAAAAGGATGTTTCCTCATCCCATTGTGGCTGCCCTATACTTGTGTTACCGCTGCAGAACCATCACAGTGTCACTGTCTGCCTGCATTGCCATTGAAGATCCTTTGGGAAGTGTGTAGTTAGCATAATGTGGTACCATTGCTTTCCAGCTAATCAAAGTGCTGGGTGTGTCCTCTTCGTATGCAGACAGGCTAAAATAATTGAATCTGTTCCGTCTTGAACAAAGAAGACTACGCGGTGATCTGATTCAAGCATTCAAAATCCTAAAAGGTATAGACAATGTCTACTCAGGGGACTTTTTTGGCCTGAAAAAAGAAACAAGGACCAGGGGTCACAAATGGAGATTAGATAAAGGGGCATTCAGAACAGAAAATAGGAGGCACTTTTTTACACAGAGAATTGTGAGGGTCTGGAACCAACTCCCCAGTAATGTTGTTGAAGCTGACACCCTGGGATCCTTCAAGAAGCTGCTTGATGAGATTCTGGGATCAATAAGCTACTAACAACCAAACGAGCAAGATGGGCTGAATGGCCTCCTCTCGTTTGTAAACTTTCTTATGTTCTTATGTTCTTGTGTTTTCCAGCCAATCAAAGCAGCAGATTAACTGTGGGTGTGTCCTCTCGTGTTTTCCAGCCAATCAAAGCACCAGATTAACTGTGGGTGTGTCCTCTGGGGTTTACCAGCCAATCAAAGCACCAGATTAACTGTGGGTGTGTCCTCTGGTGTTTTACAGCCAATCAAAGCACCAGACTAACTGTGGGTGTGTCCTCTCGTGTTTTCCAGCCAATCAAAGCACCAGACTAACTGTGGGTGTGTCCTCTGGTGTTTTCCAGCCAATCAAAGCACCAGATTAACTGTGGGTGTGTCTTCTCGTGTTTTCCAGCCAATGAAAGCTCTGAAGGCCACGGCGTGCACCTCGCAGCCCGTGTTGACCAATCAGCAGATCCGGACAGTGTTCTTCCAGGCCCCCGAGCTGCTGGCGCTGCACAGGGAGTTCCACGAGGGGCTGCACGAGAGGCTGCAGCAGGGCGACCCAAACCAGGGGGTGGGAGACCTCTTCCAGAAAGTGGTACGCCGCAAACTGCTTCCATAGGGAAGCGGGGGCAAGAAGATAGCCAAGCCTTAATAGAATTTAGCCTAAACCATCGTCAGAAATATGCAGGCCAAGTGTAGCTGTCAGCCCTATTGTTTACAATCAAATGTTCTACACAAACAGTCTTGCACACAGATACTGTACATGCGGCAGTAATTATTAAAACAGTGATGGATGGCTGCTTATGTTAGTTTGATTAGGGACAGGTGTTACCAGTATGTTTAAATGTGTTCAATACTGAAGTTTCAATGTTTAGGAAGCTAAACAGAAATTATTAAAGAGAAACTGTAATGCAAGTGAATATATAAGCATTTCAATAGTTAACTATTGGGTAGCAGTGTGGAGTAGTGGTTAGGGCTCCGGACTCTTGACCGGAGGGTTGTGGGTTCAATCCCTGGTGGGGGACACTGCTGCTGTACCCTTGAGCAAGGTACTTTACCTAGATTGCTCCAGTAAAAACCCAACTGTATAAATGGGGAATTGTATGTAAAAAAGAATGTAATTGTATGTAAAAATAATGTGATATCTTGTAACAATTGTAAGTCGCCCTGGATAAGGGCGTCTGCTAAGAAATTAATTAATTAATAATAACTAAAGCTTTAGATGTATTTTCAGCCTCTCCTTGAGCAGTATATTGTACAAAAACCATTAAAACAAATTAGCATTGAATGTTTTGGTGCTCTCTAGCGTCGTGCTTTGTGTGACGTCCTGTCGTTGACTCGCTCTATAGTCACACATAGTATTCTATAGACTGCATTTAATTCGCAACTGCATTTCTATGACAAAAAAAATCAATGGGTGAAAAAACTAACCAGAGTGAAATAGATGGCTATTTATCTGAACCACTTAAATCCGATTACCCGTGTTTAGCCGTGGCAGGGAGTGAGAGCGATTCGGGTGGGTGAGTCTGCAACCACTTCAAACAGAGACAATCGAGTAAAAAAAAGTCTTGTTTTGTTATGGCCGCCCCTTTGTTGGTTTAAAGGCTCAGGCACACAAAAATACTTTTTGTTACTGTTTTTCCTTGTGCTATTTTTACACCCGAACGCTTTGCATAATTCACCCTGCTGGTGTTCACTGGCGCGGGGGGCTGTCAACGATATGACGGAACAGCGGCGTCAGAAAGGATCCAATATGGTGGCGGACTGCATTTCCAGCTGACCCAGAAAGCTGACAAAAAAACTGGCCAAACGCTTGACTTTTTAACAAAATTGCCGCAGCGAGACGCATTTGTCATGCATACGGAGCATTTAAAAAGCCTTGTTAAACAAAAATAGGAGCCAGCGCCATCTAGTGCCACTTTGAATTTGCTTTCGTGAAGCTTGCAGTACACTAGCTGTGCACTAGATGGCAGTGGTGCTTCTTTGATTACACGATGTTAAATAAAAGATCTTAATTATGTTCATATAGTTTTTATTTTTAATTATGTCTCAATCCTAAAATTCTAGGTCATGCTAAACCTATGGTCATAGCTGTAGAGCCGTGACTATGAAGGATTACTGACAGGCTTGTTAGAAGAGACTTCGCACAGTTTGTACAGAGAGATCCCAAACTGCACTAGATCTCTGATATAATAAGAGACCCTACAGACTCTGTATTAACTTCACCGGGTATATTTTTCCTGCACAGGTGAATCAGCTGGGAGTGTATCGCGGCTTCATTGATAACTACGAGAGCGCAATAGCGACGGTCCGCAAATGCACCCAGACCGACGACAGGTTCAAAACACTGGCAGAGGTACCAGCCCTGACACAATATTACAGTGCAATGACATCACATCCCTGACACAATATTACAGTGCTGTGACATCACATCCCTGACACTATATTAAAGTGCTATGACATCACATCCCTGACACAATATTACAGTGCAATGACATCACATCCCTGACACAATATTACAGTGCTGTGACATCACATCCCTGACACTATATTAAAGTGCTATGACATCACATCCCTGACACAATATTACAGTGCTATGACATCACATCCCTGACACAATATTACAGTGCTATGACATCACATCCCTGACACAATATCACAGTGCTATGACATCACATCCCTGACACAATATTACAGTGCTATGACATCACATCCCTGACACAATATTACAGTGCTATGACATCACATCCCTGACACAATATTACAGTGCTATGACATCACATCCCTGACACAATATTACAGTGCTATGACATCACATCCCTGACACAATATTACAGTGATATGACATCACATCCCTGACACAATATTACAGTGCTGTGACATCACATCCCTGACACTATATTACAGTGCTATGACATCACATCCCTGACACAATATTACAGTGATATGACATCACATCCCTGACACAATATTACAGTGATATGACATCACATCCCTGACACAATATTACAATGCTATGACATCATACTATCAAGCTGATCTGAGCTGTTAATGCTTCTTTTTGTTTCGTTGAAGAACATGATGTCTTCCAAAGATGGCAGTAACTGCAGGACGAAATACACCTTGGAGGGTGAGAGAAGCGTTTTTTCTAATCACTTTGTTTAAAAATCATATTGAGTGCAATAGTTATGGATGATTCCCTAGGCTGGAGTTATAATCTATCCAGGCACAGTAATCTTAAAAGGCATTATTAAAGTATATAATAATAATAATAATAATAATAATAATAATAATAATAATAATAATAATAATAATAATAATGTCCTAATTTAATATTCTGAACCGTTTTGCTTTTTAAAATAAACATATTTTTAAATCATAGTCCTGGCACTGTGCATATATAGAATCTCATTATCACGTCATCGCGATATTTCTGTGGTGTACAATATGCATGTAAGAATCGTCCAGTGAATGCTGTATGTGCAGTGATATTAATGTGCAA